>NC_068937.1:19630465-19687392 GCF_016801865.2 Culex pipiens pallens
TTGGCAAGCTGGGATTGGGGTGAAATTTTTAGAGCTTTTTAACTTAAAATTTTCTGTTTAATTGCCAAGAAATTTTTTCTCTGATCTCTACTCTTTTTTATGCGAAAGAAAACAAAACAAAACAAAATTAATTTGCATGATAAAAGGAAAACTTATTTAGGCTTAGTGATTTTTCACGCTTGAAAATTACGAATTTCACGGGGACCTCAATTTCAAAACACCAAATTTCACGCAAATTTCGCGGAACTTGAAAAATGTTAAAATAACTCTGAAAATCCTATGTTTAAATCACAGAAACTACTTTTTATGCTTCATTAAATATTATTCTTCAATAAACTAGAAAAATCTTCACTAAATTTAAATGCGACACAAAAAAAAATTCTCCAAATTTAAAAAAAAAAAACCTCCTGGTTTATGGATTGGCTCTATATATATTTTGAAACAAAATGTAGGGCACGCGTATTCTCATTTACTGAACTGCTCATTAATATTCGACTTTTATTAGTTTGTTTTCGCTAATTTGCATCTGATATATCATTTTACATTTTAACAATCTTGTCCAGTCAAAATGAGTAAAATAAATTGAATTTTCTGCGACACTTAGCGCATTGAACATATTTTTAAGGGTTTAGCTCACTTTTCAAAAACTTAAATTTAAAATCAATTTGCAAAAATAAATCATATTTAACAAAATCGAAATTTTTATTCTAAATGTTAAAAGAAAACAGAAAAGTAGTATTTTATACTTTCAATGGAATTATCCACCCAAATAAAAAAAATTCGTTAAAATTAATCAGGACCAAAAAAATTTATATGTTTTTTAAATGTGTTTCTAAAGATAATAAAAAAACTCTTCATTTTATTTTGAATAAAACAAAGCTTGATTTTTTAAATTTCTTTCAAAACTATACCTTTAAAATAAAAAAGCAGTAAAATTTTTAACACAGCAATTGAAAATATTACTAAATTTAGTTAGTTTCTAAAAAAACTAAAAAATCTGAACATTTCTTCAAATGGTTCATATCAACTTGACATACATATATATTCAAGCTTTTTAATTGAAAACTAATAAAATTTAATTAAATAGTCTTTTTGGATGAAATATTTATTAAGCTGCTTAAAAATAATAATTTAAGAACATTGATAAATTTCACGAATTTTACGCCGTCCACGAAATCGTCAAAAATCCCTAACCCTATATTAATAATTTTACCAGTGCACTGCACTGAATTAACTCGCTTAATTCTACAGCAGTTCATAAGATTATTTTTATTCATTTTTGAGTTTGATAAATTATTTTGAGAAAAATCGTTACATTTTCACACAAACATAAAATTTCACGGGATTTCGCGGAAAAAGCCAAATTTCGCGGATTTCACGCTGTCCGCGAAATCGTGAAATTTCACTAACCCTATTGATATTATATGAAAATTAAAAAAAAAAAACATTTGAAAATATTATGCTATTCCCAGATTATAGCAATCACTTATTCAAAAATCATCTTCTTGTTCATAAAAAAAATTAAGGAATGCATAATTTTTGCAGATGTCATTTCTCTTAACACTATTGGAATAGATACCTTAAATTCTGGCTCATTTTTTTTTAAATAGCAAATAATTTAAAACGCATTTTAATCACACGATTTGATTTTCATGAGAAAATCACTACAAATTTTAGGAGTGTTGTTAGCTTTAAAAAAAGTGTCCACGTGGTTTATGGATGGCCCCTTAGAATAGCAATGATTTTGCTCGAAAACTTTAGATTCAATCTGGTAACATAATAAGCCAATTATTTTGAACTATCTTTGAAGAAAGTACAACAATTAGTTTTAAAATCAATTAATTTTAAATCAAAATTTGAAAACCCCATTTTTTGATATTAGATATAAACGTTTAAAATTTAATTTAATTTATTATTATACAATCCAATAATAGAAAAATTAAATAAAACTTTATTGACGTTTTTTATTCCTTTTGAAAAAGCATTATAGTTAATTTTTAAATTAAAATATTGTAGGTGTTGTTTGATTAGTTTCAAGTAACTTTACTTGTACCTATTTTGAGATAATTTTTCGGAAGTGACAGACATTGTCTAAATTTCAAGTTCAATTATGATTGTATTATTATATTAAATTTCCAACTGGGGGATAATTTGAATAGCAAAAATTTAGAAAGTAAAATGAAAATAAGTTATTAACTGAAAAGAGCACTTGCAAAACAAAACACATCACACACACTTAGATTTTTTTTAACGAATTCGGTAGTTGAAAAATCGGTAAAGTATAGATTGGTAAACCATCTGTGAAAATGAACAAACTTTAACCGAATTTCGGTTGTATGATGAACAATAACGAACTTCATTACCAAATTTCGGTAAGTTTTTATCGAATTCGGTAATTTTCAGTTTACCGAACTGTTCAGCAGTGGAAAAATCGGTAAACTTTACCGAATTCGGTAAAAAATCTAAGTGTGCAATTGAAGAAAGGGAAAACAAATTAAAAGGTTTAGAAAAATTAGACAAATAATGCAAGTATTTTATTCAGTCTTTTTCAGTATTTTCAGAAAAAAAACTGTTTATTAATAGTAGTTTATGCAACAAGTTGCAAAAAGAAGATTTTTCAGCACGAGTCGTACATTTATCCAACGAGGTTCACCGAGTTGGATAAATACGACGAGTGCTGAAAAAATCAAGTTTTGCAACGAGTTCCATACAACATTTTTTGCAATTTCGAAAAACACCCATTGAGTGAAATTTTAAGTCGAATTTTCATGTATTTTGTCAATCAATCGTTTAAATCAAAAAAATGTTGAAAAGTGTTACTTTTCGAAACAAGTGCTGAAAAGTTCAAGTTTTCAGCACCCATTTCAGTGATGAAAAGTAGAACTTTTCAGAATTTATTCTGAAAAGTGTTGCTATTCGATTCTGTTATTTTTGGTACAGAAAAGAAGGCTATTTCGTCGTTCAAGAATGACAGGAAAAGTAAGTAGTTTCACGACGGAATTGCAAAAAATTACTTTTTTAAATTGCAATTTTGAAATCATGTTTTTTGAACTTTTCATAATCACCTATTTTTTTAAAACTATATTTTTACTGCTCTTGGCAAATCTTCAGAAAAGAAATCAATTAATTGCAATTAAATTGGCCAACAAAGTTTGGTCGATAAATTATTTTAATAAATTCAAAATGGACCATATCAAGAGAATTCAACTTTGTTCCAGATTGTTGTTTTGATATGGGACAAATCGGATGAAACACACGAAAAAATAAGTTATTTTCATAGTCAATCTGCTTTATATCAAAGTAAAATAACCAATAAGTTTGTAATAAATTATATTTTAAAGGTTTTGAGCAATCATTTATTTTTTGTTGTTGTTAAAGAAATTTGAATAATAAAACGCTTGAAAATTCTAGTTATACCTCTGAAAGTCATTTTGAAAAAAAAAAAATAATATTGCAGGTCTGAGAAATAATGAAAACACATAAGAATTGAAGGATATGAATCAATCAAAACGTTCAACCTGATTAAATTGGCCATAACAAATTTTATAAGAAACAGATTCTGTTTTTTTTTTCATGAGAACATGAAATTAAATGCTATGGATAATTTTTTATAGAAAAGCCAAAAAAAAGGAATGATAAATTTGAGGATTCATCAAAAAAAAAATTTCAGAATTGAAAAATTGAAACATTTTTTGAATTTTAAATCGCTAAAATCAATTATTTTTCATGTTAGCAATTGCAAATATTTTTCAATGTTTATTTCGTCCTCCCCTCCCAAGTAACCACAAGCACTAAATTGAAGTATTAATTCAGTACTAAATCAGCACTCGAATGTTTTGAAGTAGTAAATAAGCTTTGCGAATGCCTCATAGCACCAAAACTTTGCAGCATTACAACTGGCATTAAATCACCATTTACGACCTTGAAAATGTGCTTCAAGGCATTTGATGTTTATCAACAAAGTTACCCATCGATACGGGAAACATTTCAGCCAGACACGCTCTTATTGACTTTGATCCTCCTCCCGTCATACCGTTCTAATAAGCGAGCGGGCTAAGGCGCAGTTCCCCAAGTGTGCATAATTTTTAATATTGCGTGAACTGGGTTCAATTCCCGCCGATTGAAGTGTTTTTTTTTGTTTTTTTTTTCTGTGGAAAACTGCAGCCTGTAATTAAGCCAAATTTTTCAAAACATATGTCCAAAGAACAAAGGTCATTATCAAAAGTTCTCTGGTAAATTGAATGACTTTTCTTACAAGCAATAAGCTGCTTTCCGGAAGTCTGATACACATTGTGAAATTTTGCCAACCGTGGACCAAGCACTTCTCGGAAAACTAGTTTACGATAGCCGTTAGCCAGTACTTGTCCCTATTAACCCCAAGCCTTCCGTAATTGATTGTACTGTACTTGACTGGATGGCCGCAATTTGCTGAGTGATTCGTCAATAATTTTCGTCCAACGCAATGACAACGGGTTTTTCTCATGAACCAGAAACTCGAAACAGCAGAAAGAAAGTCTTCCTTAATGTTCGATGCATCAACCACATCGATTAAAACTTTCAAAACAAACACTCATTTCAGAATACATCAGTTGGCTGGCGCGCATCCTGGAGATCGACGAGAAAAATGCAAGAATAACATCAAAGTGTCACACTCACACATGACACGCAACAGGAGAAAAAAAAAACAAAGGAGGCCCACCACCAAGTGTGTGGAGCAGCTAGCTGTCCTTTTTTTCCCCCAGCCTTGACGTCGATAAAGCAGTTTTTTTTTGTTCGAGCTTTCGGTGAGGCATTAAATCGGCATCACTGTGCGCCACTTGAAATATTTCTCAAGGGAAAAGTGCTGATTTAATGTTTTGAAGCATTATTTGCTGGTATTAAATGCCAATACAATGCTGATTTAATGCCGCTATTTAGTGCCTCGCGGTTACTTGGGCTCCCTTCAAAATCAGCCCGAAAAATCAGGAAGCGAAAAAATGTTTTTTTCAAAAAACTTTAAAGTTATTATGAAAGCACAAGTTTAATCAACTGAAAACAATTTAAAATGCATTTTCTTGCGATTAAAGTCATATTTAGCAAGTCTTGAATTTTTTATGGAATTCCTTTGAACAGTACAGCATTTTTTTTTGCGAGAGAAAAAAAATCGTTAATACATAGATATTAAAAAAAACAACTGGGCATGCGTAAAACGCATTTTGAAACACTATATGAATTACAAGTATTAATACCATGGTTGGTTTTTTATATTTTTATACCTTTTTTATCTGAAAAAAGTTTGATTTTGCGCTGCACTCTGTCCTATAAATTCAAATCCGAAATAAGTTTCTCACATATCAAAACCGAACTATAAGGGATTCATCCCGTTTTGTTGAAAAGTACATCATGTACTTCCGAGTGCTGCGCAAAATCAAACTTTTTTCAGTAAAGTCGCTGTATCTCGCCAATAGTTCATTTTAGTTTGAGGTCTACATTGATTTTTGTGTAAAATTGTCCGGGGAACACGATGGTGATAAAATAACACAAATAAAAATATAAGGAATTGGTCAAAACTGAATTTTAATACTTAAAATGATAAAATATAATATTAGTGGGCATTTAAGGGTTAAAATTTTATTTTTATCGAATTCCTTGGACAATTTTCTATAAAATGCAATCTGTAGAAAGTCTTTTGCTTAAATAGTTGCAAAGAAAAAAAAGTTTTTTAGAAAATCGCCAAAAAAAGAGGGCGGTGCCATAAATAGAGGGATGGTCCAATCAGCACCAAACTTGGGATTTCTGTTAACTATCGATAGATGAACGTTTCCTCCAAGTTTGGTCCAAATCGGTGAAGGTCGAGTCCAAAAGTGTACTCAGTTGACCTGGAATGACCCATTTATGAACATAATATGATTTAAGTCAATTTACTGATCTTATTGCTCTTCTGAATAGGTTAATTTTAAATTGAGATTTTTTACGTTTTCTTTAACCATGACCAAATTTGATAAAAATTGAAAATGGAAGAATTATTTTTAAACATTTAATAGTTAAGAGAAATTAAAGTTTGAAGAAATAAATATGGAGATTTGGCGCTTCTACCATGAGCATAAAAAAACTAACTAATTTGTAATATAAAAAGTTGCCAAAGGAATGCAATTATATTTCAAAACATGCTAAAATATATAAAAATTTTAAGCTGAAATTTTATAGAAAAAGGGTTTCAAGTAAAATCACACTTCAAGTTGGATTGGTTGAGATATTCCCGTTTCCCGGGATTTTTGTAACGAAAATTGGACGCTCTATTTGCAGTTATTAATGGGATAAATCTTAATTTTATCAAAAATTGTAAGTCAAATCAACTGAAAACAATCTAAAACGCATTTTTCTGCATTGATAACCATATTTAGCACATTTGGACTGGATTAAAAATATTTTGATTTTTTATGAAATTCTTTGCAAAAAAAAATAAATTTTTGTCCTCCCTTCCAAGTGACCACGCACGCATCGATTTCTGCCCTCAAAAGTTCAAGGAAACCCCTCCCCCGCCGTAGGAAAAGAGCCCACCAGAATTAATGGCCATTACAGCGCAAACTTGCGCCAAAAGGGCTCCCAGCTCGCCCTTCCGAACAGTAATGCTTGCTCTCTTTTGGCAAGCAGTTTCCATAATTTTCAATTTGCCATCGTTCCAACTGTGCTTGGTTGGTTGGCGCTGAATTCTTGGTGGCATCTTTTTTTATGGCTTTTTCTATATTATGGTGATAAAATTTCTGGAAAAACAAATTTGCTGCTTTCGATTGAGTTGTCGCAATTCAAATGTTATTTTTTCTGAATAAATAGTACTTATTTTTTTAAACAACTTTTCCGATGAAAACATTAAAATAAAAATCACGAAAGCCTATTCATCATAATCCTCTTACAAGAGCCACTCGTGCTGGCTTTCCCCACTCAAGGCGCAAGTAATTGCTTAACTTATTTACGCCTGCAAGACCTCCCCCCAGCAAGCACGCCATCTTCATCATCGTTCTCGCTCTCATAATGTGAGGAAAAATACAAAAAAAAACAACATATGAAAGAAAAGTAAGAATCTCTTTGATATAGCTTGCCACAGCTCACACCGCGTTAGGGCTTTTCCTGGACTTTCCACCACAAACACGCAATTTTCCACTTGGCTTTGTAGTGGCACCACCACCACCACCACCGTCGTTCGTCCTCTGTTGCTCGGGGTGAGTTTATTGAAAAAAGGTGGTGAAAGGTGGGCTATTTTTAACAAGATGAATTGATGATTGGTGAAAGTATGACAGAAAATCATTTAAATTTAGCACTCTAGTGTAATTTTCAGTTTGTTGTTATCTGCAATTGAAACCTTTTACTCAACTTCTTGCGGATGCGGTAATTGTTGCCACATTTGCACCTTTTCATTTGCGTAGGTACTCGCAAAGTTGGGTTATGTGCGTGAAGCACATTACAACAGTCAGGTTTGAGATTATTGGTTTACATTTTGTTCAAACAACTGTTCCTTGTCAAACAGTTCTAGTGAATATTATTTGCAAAACGTTTGAAAAATGCAGAAACAAAATTTAACCTATATTAACATGAATGCAAATTTCCATCTCAGAATTTGGCAACTTTTAAATTTCAATTCCAAACAAACTCTGTAACAGTGTCAAAAAACAATAATAATATTTTTTATTTTTGAATTCCATTAAAAAAACCTACTTTTCTCTGTAATGTAATTCAGCTTTTCAGCACTTGCATCGAAAAGTAATGCTTTTTGAAATTGGATGTAACTCATAAAATGAGTTTAAAACATTTATTTATTTCTTTGAAAAATATTGCATTTTTTTTAATTTTCATGCTTTCACTAATTTTTACTTGCTAGCGTGTGAAAATCGTCAATTGATCAGAGTTTCGAAAAGTATTCGATTGAAAAATTAAATTTTATTACAAAATTAAGTCAGGATTGAATCATAACAATATTTCTGCATTTTTCAAAAGGCAATCACGGTGTGTTTTCTGGGCAAGCTTAAGAATGAAAAAAATCTTCGCTACTTTCAAATATGTCTTAGGGGAGAGTGGGGAGACTTGATCCCCGGGGACACTTGATCCCAAGCCTGTATCTCGTCAGCGTGTGGGTAAAACAATTAGCTTTGTTCTAGAAAGTTGTGCGAAATTAACTAAAACTCATTGTAGAAAACAAAGAAAAAAATAAAAAAAATGTTTAGATTGAGTTACACACATTTTTCTAAAACGAGTTGCAAAAAACTTCCAATAGATTTTTTTTTCTTTGTTTTGATATGTATAGAAAACACTCAAAAATTATTCAAAAAATATTTTTTATGCATGAATTGTATGATAAACTTATCAACTTCAAACCCCTTACGCATTTGATGTTAAATTTATCGTCATACTATTTGTTTCAATTGTTTAAAAAAGTGCGTTTAGGGAGACTTGATCCCTGCATTTTTACAGTCACTGGAATCAGCCTCAAGATCAATCAGTTTGAACCTTTTTTGAAAAGTTTTGTAAACAAAAATTTCCAGCTTTTGTAAACATGCTTAATTTTGGTCTAAAAAATAATATTTTAAGTTTTTAAATATTTAACATACTAAACTTGTTACATTTTGAACACAAACGTACAGGTTTTATGTGAAATTGCTGTAACTTATAGAAAATTAAAAGTTTGGATGAATAAGAAACATTTTGCTTGAGATTTTTTCAAAATGTTGAAAGGGGGATCAAGTTACCCCTAACATTTTTAAAATGTCGGTTTAAAATATTTTTTAAAACGCTTGGCATGATTCGAAGAGTTCATCTGATGAAATGCCTTTACTAGCCAAACATAGATGAATGTTTAAGCTTTCAATTCATGCAAAAAGTTTATAGTTTTGTGAGAAATTGACAGAGTTATGTGCGATACAAAAAAAGGGGATCAAGTCTCCCCACTCTCCCCTAAACGAATTTTTCGCAGTTTGATCGAAAAATTTCTAAGATATCTTTTTTTAAAGACTTTTTTTTAATTTCTTTCATTATTTTATGATTTTTTTTGTAACAAAATCAAAAATGTCAATTAAATCTGGTAAATCAGTGCACATAAGTGATATTTGTACGCAAAATTTTGTAAAATTCCATGAAATCTAGTAAAATTCATGTTTTAATAAGGTATTATGGCTTTAATTTCTTAACAAATTCTACATATTTACTCATTTAAAGTTTAAACTATTTTTTACACTTTGATGAGTAAATAACACATAAAATACATCATTTGGCAACTACTCTGAACAAATGTCTTAGAAATTGTTTATGAAATAATTTGCTGGCCTGTGAAAATTTCTTATAATTTATATTTGAAAGTATCGCTGATTATTTTTTTTTCTTAAAGGTTTGTTCTACAAAACACGCCGTGCAGTATTTTCTTGACGTGTCTGACATCTTAAACTTTTTGAAAACACAAAATACAAAAAAAATAAAGCGCTGTTTAAAATTTATTTATTCATTTTAATGAAAATAATGTGCTAATACTGCTTAATAACACTCAAAAGTACAGAAATTTGTAATTGTTGAAGGTGTGAAATATGATAGTGTAAAAACTACGTAATATTACTACAATTGGTTCTTTAAGTTGGATTACATGTAAAATTACATATCTTTTCGGCAGTTTTATATGGAAGTGAATAAAAAGTGCTAAAATTTGGTCACAAAAATTAGATTTGTTTTCAAATTCTTAAGCCCAAACAAGAGGATTTTCGTCGTGGAAATATTTTTATCAGATTCCTCGGGAAATTATACGTCTTTCAATTACGCAAATTTCGATATTTTTTTTATTTTTGCTAAAATTATTGAAAATGTTAACTTTTTGGACCACCCTAACAAGACGTAAGTCACCCCTAAGGCCAAAAAAATGATTATATTTATTTGGGCTAAAGAATTTCCAGTCCAAATGTGAGCCAAGTCGGTAATTTTACAGATTTGTGTGTGTTTTTGCCTCGTTTTAGGGTTTAGTTTTTTAAATAAGTTTTTTGCAATAATTGAGGGTACATTGCATCATAAAAGAGGTGATATTACAACAAAAAAATTTATATCTGTGCTTTCTTATAGCACAAAAAACGTATGCCAAGCTCAATTATTGAAGATGAAAATTTTAAATTACACATTAGGCCGATGCAAATATTTTTCAAAGTTTTTGTCCCTTGGTTCTGGCCGGTGTCGAGAAGGGTGTTTTTGCCCCCTGATTTTTCGGGCCAACTTTGAAGGGGGGAGGGGAGACAACAAATTTAAAAAAAAATTGTACCAGCCTATAAGGAAAAAAAAACAGACATAAAAGTGTGATATTACACATTTTCTGAGATAAAATTACAATAGTTGTGTTTAGTTTAGCATGTTTTGAATCCAAAAATAAGGTGTTTTTTTCTCACGTACACGGTAAAAAATGATGATTAATGATTACACCTTGAAATGTCGACAGATTTTGAGTTAGAAAAATGTTGTAATGTTGTCTCTGAAAACTGTAAATTCACATCATTTATGATGTTATTTTACTTATTGCACAACAATTGATGTAAGATTACATGGAAAAAGATATAATAATGAGCCATCCCAATTTCGAAATATTCCAAAATTATACTTTTTTTTACATTTTAGAAAAGGGTAAATGAATTAAAATTAATCAAAGCTAATTCAAATAATGAATGATAATAACTCAGAAAACTTTTTATTGGTCATAACATTTGTTTTTTTTTATTTTTAAGGCCGTTGCAAATATTTTTCAAAGTTTATGTGCCCCCTCTTAAAAATTGGTCCGAAAAATCAGGGGGCAAAAAAATATTTTTCCAAAAATCTTCAAAATTTTAATGAAATAGAAGTCAAATCAACTTAAAGCAATCTAAAACGCATTTTTCTGCATTTATAATCATATTTAGCATGTTTGGGCTGGATTAAAAGTATTTTGAATTTTTATGAAATTCCAATGTACAGCACCACAAAACTTTTTTTTTTGCAAAAAAAATAATTTTCGTCAATACTTAGGTATTTTGGAAACTAATGATTGCAAAACAACTTGGCAGGTGTAAAATGCATTTTTAAATACTTTGTTCATTCAAATGATGAAACTTGGTTGAAACCATGGCTCCTAAACTTAATGTTTAAACTTTTTTTTTTCATTGTTGAGGTTTAGATCAAGTAATAAAATTTTAAAAATATTTTTGTTGGAAACATCAGAAACTTTCGCAAAATTTCCATTTTTTAACATTGAAAATCGGATCAATAGTATCCGAGATATCGTCAGTTGAAAATTTCAGGCTAATTATGTAAAACGAAGAAAAAATCATTTCGATCGATTCGAACTCTTTATGAGGCTGTATCACTGAAACAAATTGCGCAATTGTCAAAGTTCCTGAGAGATAGTTTTGTTAAATTTTCTCAGCCTTTCAAAAATATTGTTTAAGGAGTTGTGGTTCCTTCAAATTTTTTTTAAATAATAAAACCTAAAAAATTGAAAATTTATACCAAAAATTTGGTATAATTTCAAAACGGTACATTTTATGAAAAATGGATTTCGATTGCAAACTAATTTTTTCTATAACAAATATTTAAATAAAATTGTTCAGTTTTTCAATATTAAAAAACAAGATTTAAAAAACACTCTAAAAAGATTTGACGTTTTTTGATGTGGTTTTTCACAAATTGCGCAAAACAACAATTTTTGAATATTTTAATTTTTTGAAATAGTTTAGATGACAAAAAATGCAATTTTCAAACCAACCTCAACATTTGAAAAGACCCAAAAGGCATATGAAATGCTAGGGTTGACTTGTTTTTTTTTTTTTTTCAAGCAACTGTCAAATGTTTGCAAATGAGCCATGTGGTGAGTTTGAAATGTCCGTGGTGAGTTTCTGATAATTCAAATTGTCCGTTAATTTGTTGATTGATTTTTTTAATTGACTTCTGTTTGTTTGTGTGTTTGCTTAGAAAAATGTCTCTTATCAGAGGTTTTCCTACAATTTTTGATAATTTCGAATTTCAAAATCCCGAATCCGCATCCTCGACGGTAACTCTTCCTTTTTCCTCAGAAAAATAGCTCCTCCTTCCTCTCTTCCAAACACGGCGATGGCTAATCTTCGACGAGCAACAGCTTTCCCGTGGCGAGTGTGTGATAATAATCATCCCCTCTATTGTGTGTGTGCGCGAGCTTAAAACGTGCGAAAATTGGCATCCTTCGGTGCGTGCGTGCGGGTGTGTGACGAGGGGGGGTTCACTTCCGGTTTCCGTTTCGACGCCTGCTGCGCGAGTTCAAAAGCTTCTCCCTTTGTTTGTGCTGGTGCTCCGTGTTGGTGCAGCGCCCATGTCCATCTATCCATCATCTCCGAGGAGTGTCAGACACGTTTCCTTCCCCCCTTTCCCTAAATTCCCTGCGCAACTTCCGGTTTCCGGTCCGCTGGCCAGGTCTCACGTGCTGGTGCGAAAGTGAGTCTTCCTGTTGCATGCAACTTCGCTTCTTGGAGGGTGAGAAATCACTCCTTTCTGGCAAATTAAATCCAACCACGAGGAGTTTCAAACAGTTTTACTTTAGTTGAGAGGGCGTTCGAGAATTACGTAACTGAATATTATTTTTTGGTTATTTTGTTTTCTGTTCATTATAAAATGTGATTAAGTAATTTTTCAAAAGATTTCAAATATGTTGGACTCCTCCAACTCTTAAATCCTTCAAAAAATCAAAACCGTTACGTAATTTGTGACCACACCCCCCTCAAACTTCACCTCCCAACCACGTGTGAGGAAGTTTTGAGGGACCGTTGCAGATGTATGAGCCGGAAGCCGAAAGTGACTGGTCTCCGAGGGTGAAACTCAAGGTGGTCTCTTACTTTTTGGCTGGCAACACTGCCGAAAAGCTCGACTTGCTGGAATTATGAATAAACAATTGCGAATGGGATGGTTTGGGAAGACTGGTTCATCCGCTAAATTTCCCACCGGAGTTGTGTGTTGGTCCACGTGGTTTTGAGATGGCAGCACGGTTTTTTTTCGGGGTGGGAATGAGGTGGATGATGAATGGATTGACGATTTGAGTTTGAGATTTTTTTGGTGAGATCTTTTTTGAGTAATTTGTATTTCATTGAAAGCAGTTAACGAATTTAAAAAAAAAACTTTATCTTTAAACCTCTTTAAATATTTTTTTCTTGATTAGGTTCAAACTGTGTGAGGTTTTAAAAAATTTACGAAATTTACAAAATTTACAAAATTTACAAAATTTACAAAATTTACAAAATTTACAAAATTTACAAAATTTACAAAATTTACAAAATTTACAAAATTTACAAAATTTACAAAATTTACAAAATTTACAAAATTACAAAATTTACAAAATTTACAAAATTTACAAAATTTACAAAATTTACAAAATTTACAAAATTTACAAAATTTACAAAATTTACAAAATTTACAAAATTTACAAAATTTACAAAATTTACAAAATTTACAAAATTTACAAAATTTACAAAATTTACAAAATTTACAAAATTTACAAAATTTACAAAATTTACAAAATTTACAAAATTTACAAAATTTACAAAATTTACAAAATTTACAAAATTTACAAAATTTACAAAATTTACAAAATTTACAAAATTTACAAAATTTACAAAATTTACAAAATTTACAAAATTTACAAAATTTACAAAATTTACAAAATTTACAAAATTTACAAAATTTACAAAATTTACAAAATTTACATAATTTACAAAATTTACAAAATTTACAAAGACAAGACAAAGACAAGACAAAGACAAGACAAAGACAAGACAAAGACAAGACAAAGACAAGACAAAGACAAGACAAAGACAAGACAAAGACAAGACAAAGACAAGACAAAGACAAGACAAAGACAAGACAAAGACAAGACAAAGACAAGACAAAGACAAGACAAAGACATGACAAAGACAAGACAAAGACAAGACAAAGACAAGACAAAGACAAGACAAAGACAAGACAAAGACAAGACAAAGACAAGACAAAGACAAGACAAAGACAAGACAAAGACAAGACAAAGACAAGACAAAGACAAGACAAAGACAAGACAAAGACAAGACAAAGACAAGACAAAGACAAGACAAAGACAAGACAAAGACAAGACAAAGACAAGACAAAGACAAGACAAAGACAAGACAAAGACAAGACAAAGACAAGACAAAGACAAGACAAAGACAAGACAAAGACAAGACAAAGACAAGACAAAGACAAGACAAAGACAAGACAAAGACAAGACAAAGACAAGACAAAGACAAGACAAAGACAAGACAAAGACAAGACAAAGACAAGACAAAGACAAGACAAAGACAAGACAAAGACAAGACAAAGACATGACAAAGACAAGACAAAGACAAGACAAAGACAAGACAAAGACAAGACAAAGACAAGACAAAGACAAGACAAAGACAAGACAAAGACAAGACAAAGACAAGACAAAGACAAGACAAAGACAAGACAAAGACAAGACAAAGACAAGACAAAGACAAGACAAAGACAAGACAAAGACAAGACAAAGACAAGACAAAGACAAGACAAAGACAAGACAAAGACAAGACAAAGACAAGACAAAGACAAGACAAAGACAAGACAAAGACAAGACAAAGACAAGACAAAGACAAGACAAAGACAAGACAAAGACAAGACAAAGACAAGACAAAGACAAGACAAAGACAAATACAAAGCGTTTATCAGAATCAATCCACCCAACTTTCGATTCGGGTCACCAATCCCAAGATTGGCACACTTTTTCCTCCAAATTTTCTCCAATTTGTTGTCAATAACACTCGCGCAGTCCCTCACTTCCTCGAGATACAATTTCACCATTCAAACAATCAACTGTGAGCAGAAAAATTTCGCCCAACTTTCGCCTCACCCCGTCAACGGTGGCGGACACGAGCTGGACCAAACAACACAATTCGAAGATCATTTTTCAGCTCGGGCTCGCTCGACTGAAGCCGTCCTGGTGGCGCCACTGTCAATCAAGCGTTTGGTTCAGCAAAAAAAAGCACAATTGTGTAAAAATCACTCTCCTTGCGCGAGTCAACAAAACTGCATTCATTTGTCTTTTTCCGGGAGGGAGATCTTGAACGATTTTCTTTTATTTTGATTTTTTTTTTGCTGCTTCAAACGAAACAACAAACAACTCAAGATAGCGGCGAGCAAATGTACTGTGCCAGGGCAAAAGTTGAGATGTGGCTGTAAATTTTGGGAGCAAAAAACAAAATGGGGAAAATAGCAAAGCGTCACACCGTCAGATGGCGCTGACTTGGTCGAATGCGCCGAAAGGTAGGCAACTTATCTGGGCTTGATTTTTTTTACTCTAGATCATTTTGGTTAACCATTTTATAATGATCAATGAATCCAAAAACATGCTTTTTTTGGTTAAGAGAGCTATACTATTCGATTTCAACCAAATTTATTTATCCAACATTTTTTTTTGAAAAAGTATAACTTAAAAAAAAGATTTTTTTTACTTTCTTTTTCAGATTATAAACGTTCAAAAATGAATATTCTTATTAAAATGAAGCGTAATCAGTATCACTTCTATCTAAATTACTTAAAATGTTCACTTAAGGAGCAATTAGACTATGGCAAACAAAGAAACTCGCACTTTTCTGTGTTGGACAGTTTGCTAAACTCGCTTGTTTGTGGCAAAACTGCCAACAACAGCAAAATGTGTTCAGAATGACGTTTCTGCAAACAAATGCAGTCAAACTACCAAAATGTCAAAAAAGTTGTTTGTTTGCATGTTTGTGATAGTCTAATACGTCCTTCATTTTCCAAGCTACTGCTGAAGCATTTTATTTACATTTTTTATTTATTTTTTTTTAACAATTAAGGCAGTTGCAAATATTTTTCAAAGTTTTTTTTTCAAATCAAAAAAATAATAAGCCCATACACTAAATAAAAGAACCATCATTTTCCTAAGACTAAATTGTTAATGAATCTAAAGAGAGTTGAGAAAAATCAAATTTATAAAAATATTATCTACACAAAACGGATTTTTTTAAAGTAATAATAATTAGTAATCATAAAAAAGCAGGTCGTCATCAAACGAACAAGAAAAACGCTAATTTAATGTTGACAAACTGAACAAAAAAATTTAAAAATTGAAACAACATAAAAAGGAAGTTTAATTAATAGTTAAGGTAATTGCAACTTTAAATTCAAATTGAATTTAAGCATAAGCCCAAATATCTTTTCTAATAAAATTTGTACTCATTTTTTAAGAGCCAGTTTTTAATCAAAAATTTTAAGAGGATTTATCACTTTTTGAAAAATTTAAAATGAAGTTTTTGAACTAAAAACAAATTTAAATCGAATAAAACAAGTCAAATTTCTGTTAATTTTTTTAGTTCTTTTCCCAAAAAAGGGTACATTCTCAATTAATTTGAAAACCAACGCTACGTCAAGATTGTCATCTATATACAAAGCGAGTAAAGTTAAATTTCTAACCATGTTTTGGAAGCGTATGGTTTGTAAAGGGCCGTAAAACATATTTTTGATTTTTTCACTCAAACTGAAGCAAAACAAATCTTAAATCTGGATTTAAATTTCAAAATATCCTGTCTGTACAAAAACCTCATAAGACATAAGTCGTTTTGAAAAATTATTCTAGAAATTCATTGTAAAGTGAAAAGGACTTGAAAAATTGAAAGCATTCAATATTTTGCTTATTTTTACAATTTGCAAAATGGAAGCGAAATTTGGTTTGCTTTTTCACATTAAGATTGTTTTTTTTTTGAAGATACAAAAAATTTCACAAAATACCGTATTTTTTCGAAAGTACTCAAACTTTAAAATTTTGCAATATGGGTATAAAACAAATTAAAATTTCGTATGTTTTTCCAATTTATTGGAGTTTTTTCGAATTTACTCAATTTTTCACAAATTACCGTTTTTTTCGAAAACACCCACATTTTCAAAATTTGAAAAAAAGAATTGTATGCGTTTGTATGCACTTTATTAGAGTTTTTTTTATGATAATTAAAATTTTCAAAATAATTTTGAAAATTTGAATAGTTTTGAAAAAAAAGATTATTTTCTGAAATTTGATTAAAAAAAAATAATAAAAAGTGAAAAAAACATACAAAATTTCACTTCGTTCGATACCCATATTTCAAGTTATGAAAATTTGAGTTCTTTCGAAAAAATATGGTGATTTGTGATTTTTTTTTCCGCAAAAGACTGTAATAACTTCAAAACACAATTTTTTTCGAAAACACCAAAATTTTCAAAATTTTCCAAAAAAAACTTGTATGGGTTTCACTTTATTAGAGTTTTTTTTGATGATAATTAAAATTTTCACAAAATTTCACAAATTTTAGTAGTTTTAAAAAATAGATTATTTTCTGAAATTTGATTTCAAAAAAATAATAAAAAAGTTAAAACAAACATACAAAATTTCACTTCGTTCGATACCCATATTTCAAGTTATGAAAATTTGAGTTCTTTCGAAAAAATATGGTGATTTGTGATTTTTTTTTCGCAAAAGACCCCAATAATTTCTAAATGCGATTTTTTTTTCGAAAACACCCAAATTTTCAAAATCTGCAAAAAAAAACTTGTTTGCGTTTTCACTTTATAAGAATTTTTTTTGTTTGTAACTAAAATTTTCACCAAATTTTGAAAATTTGAGAAGTTTCGAAAAAATAGAGTATTTTCTGATAATTTTTCTTATTTAAAAAAAATATATAAAAATGTGAAAAAACATACAAAATTTCGCTTCGTTTGCTACCCATATTGCTTTTTATGAAAATTTTAGTGCTTTCGAAAAAATATGATAATTTGTGATTTTTTTCCACAAAAGAATCTATTAATTTCAAAATGCATTTTTTTTCGAAAACATCAAATTTTCAAAATTTGCAAAAAAAAAATATAAATTTTCACAAAATTTTGAAAATTTGAGTAGTTTCGAAAAAATAGAGTCTTTTCTTAAAAATTTGTGTTATTTTAAAAAAAAATTATAAACATGTGAAAAAAAATACAAAATTTCGCTTCGTTCGAAAACCATATTTCAAGTTATGAAAATTTGAGTACTTTCTAAAAAAATATGATAATTTGTGATTTTTTTCCCAAAAGACCCTAATAATTTCTAAATGCGATTTTTTTTCGAAAACACCCAAATTTTCAAAATTTGCCTAAAAAGTTGATGCGTTTTCACTTTATAAGAGTTTTTTTTTGTTGATAACTAAAATTATCACAAAATTTAAAAAAATTGAGTAATTTCGAAAAAATAGAGTATTTTCTGATAATTTACTCAAATTTTCACAAATTACCGTATTTTTTCGAAAACATCAAAATTTTCAAAATTTGCAAAATAAGATTTTATGCGTTTCCACTTTATAACAGTTTTTTTGTTGATAACTAAAAATTTCATAATTTTTTAAAAATTTGAGTAGTTTTGAAAAAAATAGAGTATTTTTTGAAAATTTTTGTTATTTAAAAAAATATAAAAAAGTGAAAAAACATACAAAATTTCGCTTCGTTGCTACCCATATTTCAAGTTATGAAAATTTGAGTACTTTCGAAAAAATACGATAATTTGTGATTTTTTTTCCACAAAAGACTCTAATAATTTCTAATCGCAATTTTTTTTCGAAAACACTAAATTTTTTATAATTTGCCAAAAAAGTTGATGCGTTTTCACTTGATAAGAGTATTTTTTGTTGATAGCTAAAATATTCACAAAATTTTAAAAATTTGAGTAGTTTCGAAAAACTAGAGTTTTTTTCTGAAAGTTTTTGTTATTTCAAAAAAATATATAAAGGTGTGACAGAACATACAAAATTTCCCTTCGTTCGACACCCATATTTCAAGTTATGAAAATTTGAGTTCTTTCGAAAAAATATGATAATTTGTGAATTTTTTTTCCGCAAAAGACTCTAATAATTTCAAAATGCAATTTTTTTTTTGAAAACATCCAAATTTTCAAAATTTGCCAAAAAAATTGCATGTGTTTGCACTTTATAAGAGTTTTTTTTGTTGATGTCAAAAATTTTCACAAAATTTTGAAAATTTGAGTAGTTTCAAAAAAATAGAGTTTTTTCTTAAAAATTTGTGTTATTTCAAAAAAAATTATAAACTTGTGAAAAAACATACAAAATTTCGCTTCGTTCGAAAACCATATTTCAAGTTATGAAAATTTGAGTACTTTCTAAAAAAATATGATAATTTGTGATTTTTTTTCGCAAAAGACCCTAATAATTTCTAAATGCGATTTTTTTTCGAAAACACCCAAATTTTCAAAATTTGCCTAAAAAGTTGATGCGTTTTCACTTTATAAGAGTTTTTTTTGTTGATAACTAAAATTTTCACAAAATTTAAAAAAAAATGAGTAATTTCGAAAAAATAGAGTATTTTCTGATAATTCAAAAAAACATTCTAAAAATGTGAAAAACATACAAAATTTCGCTTCATTTGCTACCCATATTTCAAGTTTTGAAAATTTGAATATTTTCGAAAGTTACGCTATTTTGTGATTTTTTTTTGCCATAAAAAAACTGTATTAAGGTTCGAAACACTCAAATTTTCAAAATTTGTCAAAAAAAATTGAATGCGTTTTCACTTTATAAGAGTTTTTTCTTGTTGATAACTAAAATTTTCACAAAATTCAAAAAAATTTAGTAGTTTTGAAAAAAATAGAGTATTTTCTGATTTCTTTTTTGCTTAAAAAAAATATAAAAATGTGAAAAAACATACAAAATTTCGCTTCGTTATGAAAATTTGAGTACTTTCGAAAACTATGATAATTTGTGATATTTTTCCACAATAGACTCTCATAATTTCAAAATGCATTTTTTTTCGAAAACACCCAAATTTTCAAAATTTGTTAAAAAAAGTGTATGCGTTTTCGCTTTATATGAGTTTTTTTGTTGATAACTAGAATTTTCAAAAAAAAATTAAAATTTGAGTAGTTTAAAAAAGTAGAGTATTTTTTTTGTTATTTCCAAAAAATATAAACATAAGAAAAAACATACAAAATTTCGCTTCGTTCGATACCCATATTTCAAGTTATAAAAATTTGAGTACTTTAAAAAAATATGATAATTTGTGATTTTTTTTCCGCAAAAGACTCTAATAATTTCAAAATGCAAATTAAATTTCGCTTCGATTGCTACCCATATTGCATTTTTTGTAAATTTTAGTATTTTCGAAAAATACGATATTTTGTGATTTTTTTTTGCTATTTTCAACAAAAAAACTGTATTAAGGTAAAGGAGCATACAAAATTTTGCTTCGTTTGATACTCCTATTGCAAATTATTAAAATTTTAGTACTTAAAAAAACGTTATTTTGTGAACAATGTTGAGTATTAATACGTTGAAACTTACTACATTTAAAAATATATATATATATATTCTTAGTCATAGCATTGAAAATTTATCATGATATGGTTGAATTAAATCGATTTTGGAATGATTTTAAATATAAGTTATCATTCACTATCGGCGATAAAATTAAAGCCGATAGAATTATCGCAATGACGATAACGTAAAAATTATCTATATTATTTTAAATGACAACCTTGATTAGCTTACTTTCAAAACTTTTCATTATTTTAAACTACTAGGAGGTAGGTTTGAAGTTTGACTATTTTTACAATCAGAATGATGCAGGATAAAATTCGTAAGTTTGACATTTTTGGAATAAGAAGACAACATCTTCTTTGGTTGTTGTGCACCTCTAGCTCGTATTTTTCGTTATGCTTAAAAATGCAAATTTTGTGACAAATAAAAAATTATAATACTCATCAATTACCAAAGTTTCAAGAATTTTCATCTTTAAAAACAACTTCTTAAAATATTTAAAAAAAATGCACCCAAAAGAACGATTAAATTCAAAATGAAATTGACTCCCTCCACGGTAAGGTGAAAGGCAAACGGATAAAACTTGCAACTGCTGTAAAGCAGCCAAATTCTGGGTGGGGAAAAACTGGAGGAAAAATCGCGCTCTCCACACACACACACACACACACACACACACACGAAACAACAGTTTGCACAGAAAACTGTAAGCAAGCGCCCCAAAACCCACAATGAAAAATGTTTTCCCTGAAACAAAAGCTTCCTTGCCCTTGCCTCTTTTAGCGTTTATTTTTTTTGCTTCTTTTTGGAGGGAAAGCCAATTCAGCAGT
Organism: Culex pipiens pallens; assembly: GCF_016801865.2. Classification (NCBI taxonomy): domain Eukaryota; kingdom Metazoa; phylum Arthropoda; class Insecta; order Diptera; family Culicidae; genus Culex; species Culex pipiens. Next base: position 19,651,596 of record NC_068937.1, read on the forward strand.
CATATGTGCTTAAATGGGTTTCCTCTCTCTTCTATTTTCGGGAAGTTAAAAAGAAGAAAAAACGAAAAAAACGACCACGTGGTCACCCGTTCAAGCCAAGTTTCACTCCATTCAAAGTTCATTCCGGAGCAACTTTTGCTTGCGCCAACTTTATCCAATCTGGTTGCTTTTTTGCCCTCCTTGAAGGAAAAGAGAAATTTGCTTGACCTTCGCCCCGGAAGGTATGCAACACGCTAAACAAGTGCCACTTAATTCGCCTGGATGCAGGCAGCTCGCTCTTGTAAAATAATTAAACGGATTAGCGCGTCCGGACGGTTATTACGATGATGATTATTATTATAATCATGAACACAAAAAAAAACACACCAAGTTAACTGGCCATCGCTAACGAACCACGACGTCAAGCGAGTCGTAAACAATCGGCCTTAATTGGTGATAATCGTGGCGTTTTTCACCCTCAACCCACTCGAGACTTGTAACAAATTTCTTTTCATAATTTACCTTGCGCTTCGCGGAGGAAAAACTATTTCTGAAGACTTTTCTTCCTGAAGCTCGTGGAAAGGTGCTCGAGATGCAACTTTGTTTGGGGTAATTTGGCAATTTGGAAACAATTTCGTTAAAAAAAATTGACACGCGGTTGCCTACCTTTGGGTGATTTCTTTTTATTTTTGAATGAGCCTGAAGGTAGGCAAAATTTCAACCCCTGCAGCGATTTCAGTCAAAATTTACCCCCAAAATGTTTTTCGCGAAAGGAAAAGTTTCAAGCGTTTTTCATCGGCGCCTGGGACGATTTCATTTTCGAAAAAAAAAATCGAAAAAATAACTGAGAGGTGGATCGCGCGCGAAAAGTTTTCCACCAAACACGTGTCAGTTCCAATATTGGGCGTCATTTGGTTCCGCAAGAGCAGGGCGAAATTGAAAGGTGTGGGGAAATTAATTGGATAATTGTCTAAAAAAGCAAAAAATAAACAGAAAAAATTAAAGAAAAATAGAAATTAGCTAAATTATTAAAACTTAAAAAGATAAAAAAACAGTAAAATAAAAAAGGGCAGAAAGGATATTTTAAAAAAAGGAAAAGTTAACAAAATCATAAAATCAAACCTAAAATACTCAAATAATTAAAATTTATTGATTTCTTATAACAAAATCAACAAACCATTCTTTTTTTTCTGTTGAATTATCTTATTATCGATCAAAATCAACTAGATCTACTGAATCAATAAAATCATCAAAATCATCAAAATCGTCAAAATCATCAAAATCATCAAAATAAACAAAATCAACAAAATTTACAAAATTTACAAAATTTACAAAATTTACAAAATTTACAAAATTTACAAAATTTACAAAATTTACAAAATTTACAAAATTTACAAAATTTACAAAATTTACAAAATTTACAAAATTTACAAAATTTACAAAATTTACAAAATTTACAAAATTTACAAAATTTACAAAATTTACAAAATTTACAAAATTTACAAAATTTACAAAATTTACAAAATTTACAAAATTTACAAAATTTACAAAATTTACAAAATTTACAAAATTTACAAAATTTACAAAATTTACAAAATTTACAAAATTTACAAAATTTACAAAATTTACAAAATTTACAAAATTTACAAAATTTACAAAATTTACAAAATTTACAAAATTTACAAAATTTACAAAATTTACAAAATTTACAAAATTTACAAAATTTACAAAATTTACAAAATTTACAAAATTTACAAAATTTACAAAATTTACAAAATTTACAAAATTTACAAAATTTACAAAATTTACAAAATGTACAAAATGTACAAAATTTACAAAATTTACAAAATTTACAAAATTTACAAAATTTACAAAATTTACAAAATTTACAAAATTTACAAAATTTACAAAATTTACAAAATTTACAAAATTTACAAAATTTACAAAATCTACAAAATTTACAAAATTTACAAAATTTACAAAATTTACAAAATTTACAAAATTTACAAAATTTACAAAATTTACAAAATTTACAAAATTTACAAAATTTACAAAATTTACAAAATTTACAAAATTTACAAAATTTACAAAATTTACAAAATTTACAAAATTTACAAAATTTACAAAATTTACAAAATTTACAAAATTTACAAAATTTACAAAATTTACAAAATTTACAAAATTTACAAAATTTACAAAATTTACAAAATTTACAAAATTTACAAAATTTACAAAATTTACAAAATTTACAAAATTTACAAAATTTACAAAATTTACAAAATTTACAAAATTTACAAAATTTACAAAATTTACAAAATTTACAAAATTTACAAAATTTACAAAATTTACAAAATTTACAAAATTTACAAAATTTACAAAACTTACAAAATTTACAAAATTTACAAAATTTACAAAATTTACAAAATTTACAAAATTTACAAAATTTACAAAATTTACAAAATTTACAAAATTTACAAAATTTACAAAATTTACAAAATTTACAAAATTTACAAAATTTACAAAATTTACAAAATTTACAAAATTTACAAAATTTACAAAATTTACAAAATTTACAAAATTTACAAAATTTACAAAATTTACAAAATTTACAAAATTTACAAAATTTACAAAATTTACCAAATCAACAGTATAAACGAAATCAACAAAATCCACAAAATCAACATTTTCATATGTTGTTGATTATTTAGACGTCTAACGATTCTTTTTAATCGACCATATTTTTATGATCTTTATCTTTTATTTAGATCTTTATATCCTTATTTTTTTTAAATCTTGATAATCCAAAAATTTCAATTTTTTCACCATGAATATTTTTTAATGACTCAAATTTAAACTAAAAAAAACCACCAAAAATATCTTTTCGAAAATACTTTGTTTTGAAATGCCGTATTTTTTCGAAAATAGTAAATTTTCAAATTATCGTCGCTTGTGTGCTATCTTGTGCCGCGGTCTATCTTTTTACAGCAGGCGTATCACAAGATTTGGGTTTCAAACAAAGCGAATTTTTTGGTATAAAACGAAGCGAAATTGTGCAGAACTCTAATTTTCACAAAGTACCACATTTTTAAAATACCATATTTTTCATTGAAATTTGGGTTTTTTTTAGAAAAAATAGGTTATTTATGAAAATTCAAGCATTTTACAAACAAATATTTAATAAAGTGAAATTGCATAAAAGATTTCGTTTCATTTGATACCCATATTGCAAATTGTTGAAATTTGAGTACTTTTGAAAAATTTAAGTATTTTGTAAAATTTTGCGTATTTTACAAAAAAAAAACTTATTGCCCATATTGAATTATGAAAATTTGAGTACATTCGCAAAATTGCGATGTTTTGTGAAAATTTTAGTAATTAGCTATAACAATTTAAATAAATAAGACACAGGGGTTTTTTCTGTTCAAAAAACTTCTTAATTTTAATAATAATTGATGTCAGAAAACTACGGCTTAAATTTTCAAAAAAAAATATGTTCAAGTTATGGATGGGAAAATGATCCTGAGGACCATACGAAAATTATAGGCTACTTTAGATAATTTTGATTCTTGGGTCATATATAAGGCTACCAACTGTACGGATTTTCGACCTTCTCCGCGGATTTTTAACAGACCGGAATTTTTGTACGGAATTTTTCGCATAATACGGATTTGTACAGAATTTTAACAACTTCAAAAATTTCACTGCTTTTTTGATTGGGCCAAAGCTTTCTCTAATTAGATATTTTTATTTAACTGTCAGTTTGATTTTAAAGGGATACCTTGCATAATTTTCCGGGGTTTCCTCAGTTCAAACTTGATTGTCAATGATTGTTCTTTTCAAAATCCTTACAAAACATATTTATTAAATTAAAGATCAATTTTTGGCTTGTGAAAACCTTGTGTTGTGCTTGTATTTATATGACCTTTCCAATATCAGTTCAAATTTTGGCTTGTGAAAACCTTGTGTTGTGCTTGTATTTATAGGATCTCTAGAAATGTTTTCGTGAAAACACTAACAGCGATATTATTCGTAAAAGCAAACTTGATATTTCGTAAACTTTTAAACGTTTAACAAAAATATTTATAATTTGATAACTCCCTCTCTCGACGGTCTCTTCAATATCGACAACGAGAGAGTCCACTGTAATTCCTTGACAGTTTTTGTTATACCATGGTGTCATATCGGTAAAGTACACTGGTTGGTCACTTTTTCGTTTGACACTTGTTTAGTTTGTACCCCGTTGGTTGGTCAAAGTCAAACTAAAAAGTGACGAACTGTCACTTTTTACACGGCGCTCACGCACACTATCAAAACAAACGTTTGGTAGTGTGTGTGAACTCCGTCTAAAAGGGGTGTCAAACTAAAAAGTGACCCCGTTCGTTTGACAACAGTTGGTGTCAAACCATCGGGGTTTGAGTGTATACGGATTTTGGCTCAGCAAGAGTTGGTAGCCTTAGTCATATATGACCCATCAGGCCTGAAAGGGTGGAATGCACGTTTCGGCATAATTATTATTTAGCATGTTTGGGCATGTTAAAAATATAACGAAATTTTTTGAAACTCCGAAACTGCAAAAAACATTTTTTTCCTAAAAACAATATTTTCGTCAATTCTGAGATACTTTGAAAACTTATGATTGCAAAACAACTAGACAGGCGTATGATACATGTTAAAAGTCTTTCGTTCTCGTTTTCGAAACTCGATAAGTTTTTTTAACAACTTTGGATGTATGAGTTATAAACTTCTCAAATTGGGTATTCTATAATTTTTCCTTAAAAATAAACTTGAAATATTTCAAACTACTCTTAATTACACCCTTTTCATCTTCCCCCGAAAAAACCCTTCCACACTGATAACAGCAGCACCAAGGACAGTGCAGTATAGATGGCTGGCAGCACATATGAGCCGGAAGTTAGTGAGCGGACAGTGCTGTTATTTTGTCGTAAAACCCCCCTTCCCTGCCTTCGATAATGGGTTCTTCCGCCCAAGTTGGGCACTTTTGTTGTGCAACATAACCAACAACAAAAAAACGAAAAAAAAGCAAGAAATCGCAGTCAACTTTTGAGGGGTTTTCCGCGCCGGGGCCAATACAGTAGAACTAATAAATGTATATTTTGGCCAACTGCCAACCAGCTTCGGGGGTAGAGCTGCTCCTAGCAAACTGCCAAGTGGTGGCCAGCCTGACCAGCTGTGACGATGAAGGGGGGGAGCTTTCTCCGCCCAAAGTTAGTCAGCTGGTGGTGACGATAAAATCGAGTTGTGGTAGCTACTTAAGTTGTAATGAAAATTACTGGAAATTACGAATTTATTGCATCGTGACATCGTGACTTGTATCTTGTATTTTGACGTATTTTATGCTGAATTATGTTTTCTCAAAAATTTAAATTCTCATTTTTTTCAAACCGTTGAACACATTTTGATCAACTTTCTTTTCTCTTCTTAATTTATTTCCAGGTTAGTTGTCACCCTGCCGAGCTCGTCATCGTATACCATTCCACAGTAAAGCGAGGTTTACAAATTCCCAATAAGTTTGCTCCGTGCTTCTATTTTTTTTTTCGCTCAAGTCTACAAGCTGCTGCATCTTGTCCTGATTTTACAGGCCCGGGGTTTCAGCTTGCCACGAAAGCAGATATTCTGCCACGATTTTAGTTGCAGCAAACAAGGTGACCCAAACCAAATTTTTTGCATTTTTTTTTTAATTTTCGTTAGCTTATTTTATTTAAAAAAAATATTTTTTTTAAAAAAGTCAAAAATTGTCAAAAACAAACTTCAAATGGTCACCCTATCCCACCATTATCACCACACCAAGGACAGCAACAAAAAACGCTGCTGCTGCTGGAAAAATAAGTTGGTGCCAACCGATCTGCTTCCTCAAAGCTCAACGTTGGGAAGAAACCAAAAAAACATCCAGTCAACTTTCGAGGCAAGATTACACTGGGAGCCGGTTGCACTTTTATTATGTGTATCGAAATGGCGACGCTGTGGCTTGGTAGAATTTATAAAGTCTCATCGCTTTTCTGTTTTCTTATTTTGGTGAACTATTTTCGCGTTCCTTGCCGTTGGTTGTAAGTTGTGTAACTTTGGCTTGGTTGTTACTTTGGTCGGGTTTGGGGTTGCTTTCAGATCAAGTGTTTTCAGAGTTTTGATTAACTGAATTTGATTCAGTTTTAAATTTAAAATACATATTTAGCTTCAATAACAAAATCTTAACCACAGACAAACAGGCTGAAATCTTATTTAAAAGCCATCATTCAAAAATATAACGGTCAATTTAAACGCTTGGAAACTCACCACGACCATTTTGAATGCACCACTGCGCATTTGGCAGCGTTTGACAGTAGCTTAGAACTATATGCACGCACACTATCACACATTGATTGATAACGATTATGGCAAACTGACAGATATAACAATGGCATTTATTGACAGAACCAAAATGTCTAAACAGGTTTACACCAAGCGTAGCTGTCAGAATGTCAAGCTTACTTAAGTTTGAGTAGACATTTTTTAAATTTTTTTGTTGTTGAATTTGTTGATTTTGTAATTTTTTGTTGAAGATTTTGATGATTTTATCGATTTTGTTGATTTTGTTGATTTTGTTGATTTTGTTGATTTTGTTGATTTTGTTGATTTTGTTGATTTTGTTGATTTGGTTGATTTTGATGATTTTGTTGATTTTGTGATTTTGTTGATTTTGTTGATTTTGTGATTTTGTTGATTTTGTTGATTTTGTTGATTTTGTTGATTTTGTTGATTTGGTTGATTTTGTTGATTTTGTTGATTTGGTTGATTTGGTTGATTTTGTTGATTTTGTTGATTTTGTTGATTTTGTTGATTTTGTTGATTTTGTGATTTTGTTGATTTTGTGATTTTGTTGATTTTGTGATTTTGTTGATTTTGTTGATTTTGTTAATTTTGTTGATTTTGTTGATTTGGTTGATTTTGATGATTTTGTTAATTTTGTATGAAATCATTCTTTACATAAGAAATGCCCATTATTTGAGTTTCTGGAAAAGTCTGGAATTTGAAAATGGGATTTGAGTGGCCACCCTGAATAACTACCCTCAAACCTTGTTTTGTTGGGTTAAATATTTTCATTTGTTTGGGTTACAAGAATGTAAATAAAGGATGATTCTTATTTATTGAGATCAAAAAACGTCACGCTAGTTTTTTTATGATTGCATAATATTAATTCGAAATGTACACAATTAAATTAAATCCTCTTTTCAAAAATTGTTTGCTTACTATTATTTAGAAGTATCGTATTATAATTTATTATATAGTCACTTTTTTTTTTATTCAGCTGGAACTTCAATTTTTTGCAAATTCTTGCTCGATAGAAATAAATGCTTGAAAAACAAGGTGTTCATAAAAAAACTGCTATAAATGGTCTAAACTTATTAGATACAAAGATTTTTTTTAATACTTTTAATCTTCTATTTTTTTTAAATGAATAATTAGACAACTTAATTTTTTCATATTAAAATTGGCAAAAATACCAAAATTATGAGAGTATAAAGAAATAAAAACTTTAAAAAATCCCATCGAAAACAAGGGGGAGGGGGTCTGGCAAAATGTGACGTACTTTTTGAGGGGGGGTTCAACCTTGTGTGACAAAGTATGACATAGGGGGAAGGGGGGGGGGGGTTAATTTTGGCCGATTTTTGCGTGACATAATTTATGGATGACGCCTAATGTGTTTCAAATAAGGCAATTTAAAAGTTTATTTTATGTTTTGCCCCTTTTAAATTACATCAAAAAAAGGGGACAAAACAAAATTTTATTGGAAAAGTTTAAAAATTTGAATCGATTGTTTACTTTCCAAGGTACATCAAATAACGTTTATTTTTGCTTTCTTATTCAAACAAACTACTTTAAATATTTTTGCATTTATTTTCTATTTTATGACCACAAATCAGGAAAAAGACTTAAAACGAAAAGGAAACGATATTTGGCAGTTTTATTTTCAACAAATTCGACCAAAGCCCTGGTACAAAAACCTAAAATAAAATGTATACCAGCCTTAGTTTATCAACCAGCTGGGCAAATAGATAGAAAAGTTGAGCAACAAGCTGCAGAAGCTTAAGGTTAGTGTCAACTATGTGAATATTTTTAACCATTATTTTTTTCCCTGTTTGGTTAGTTTGTATAAATTGCATAATTGATTTAAAATTGATAAGGATAATTATTATCATCATATTATTATTAAAAAGGATAATAAATATCATATCATAACGGTTACAAAAACAAAACGCAATATTAAAAAACTTAATTGAAAAAAAAACTATCCTTCCAGCATTAGGTAGAGTTATAAAAATATGTTCAAAATTTAAACTTTACTGTTCTGTCAACTTTTTAACTTGGCAAAATTTGTCAGTTTATCCAGTTAGCTTTGAATAACTGCTCATTTTTTTTTGGTTTTCTAAAAATCCACTCATAATTTCATTCATTAGTTTGTTTAGTTTCATCAAAACTTCTTGAAGAGGTTTCAATTGCAGACTTTTAGTTTAAATAAGGTTAATTAATTTCATTGTGTCAGTTTGAAAATTTGCCATCCGGATTACATGAACAAAGCATGAAATGGATTTTATTTGTTTTTTATTATTTGGCTCAAACTTTGTTAGAACCTTCCCTATGACCAATTTTCCATATGAAAAAAAAGAAACATTTATGAAAATTTTTGATCTTATTGAAAAAATATGTTGAAAAGTTAGTCAAAATATGTTCATTCTGGGAGAACAGAAAATTTTACAAATGTTCCATTTTTTACTCATGTACACTTCTTTAAAATATCGAAAAAATGAATTTTCGATTTTGTTAAAACAAAATATTTAGAGTCAATGACTAAAAAAACATATTTAAAATAAATCTTTTAAGTTTTTTTCAATCGAAAATCCAATTTCACATTAGTAAGTAGACAAAAAAAGTGAGTAAATTTCTTTTATCAATTTATTTATCAAAAAATCTAAAAAAAAATGCGGGTTTTATCCCCTGAAACATTTTTTTTTGTGATGGAAAGTTAATTTAAAAATTGGTAAAAACCGTTCTCATCAACATCGACCGCTGCCAAAATTGCGTGGAGCCTTGTAACGGCTTCTTTGGTCATAGGAAAGGCCCCCACAAAGTTTGAGACAATTACAAAAATTATACATAATGATAATCGGGCGATTTCAAAAAGCATTGATAATTTTAACACACAATAATACAATTCGTAATTTTGTTAAATTTGGACGTTTGAATTGTTCATTTATTAAATAGAGGTTTTTTTTAATAAAATTTTCTTTTTTTAAACTTGTAAATTAGGAAACATACAAAATGACTTTTTTAAAACGCTAATAACTTTTCAGAATCGAGTTTTACAGCTTTGGTATGTTCTACAAAGTTGTAGAGCATTAAATTTTCAATAAGAATCTCACTTTTGGGAATATTTGGATGGAAGTAGCGCACCGTGCAGACCAAACCGTAAGAAAGTTGGGTTTTCCATACATTTTTTCGATTTTTCCCATACAATCTTCATGCCCAAGGAACAATATTCAGCTTGGTTTAGAGGTTTAGAAAAAAAGTCCCATATTCTGGGCACCCTAATGTGCAGTGAATTATATAATGACAAATTTCTTTGTTTTTCTTTTCAAGGAGAATTTTTCTTTGCTTTTTTATTTTCACCAACTTTTATGTATTATGTCTAATGTGTTTACATCTTAATCATTTTGCTTTTGGCAATCGCCTTTTTATTTTTTGCTGGTTTGTATAAATTCACCTTAGAATTACTTATAATATCATGAACCTCCTCCAAAATTTCATTCCTCGCATTAATGTTTGCCGTTAGCAATATCAACCTTGTCGCGGGATCAACATGGTCATATCTAAAAAGCGACTCTCGTTGCAGTTTGGCAATTTTCGTAAGCTTTTCCTTAATTTTACAATCAATGATCAACTGACTGCTGTTTCCAGCAACAAAATCAGTCCCCGTCTTATTAGATCGCCGCACCGCTTTCCCCTCCGGCGATTTCTTTTCCGAACGCTCCGCCGAAGCCCGGTTCAAGCGGTCCAGCTCCGCCGTCACGTTGTTGGCCAGTTTGGTGAGCTTTTCCAAAACTCGCTCCAAGTTGCTCAAGTTGATGGACGCGATGATTTTGGCCTCGCCCATCCTGACGCTGGCTGATCCGAACTTTAACGCACCACCGGTTGGAGATTCGGTGAAATTGTTACTGTCTAGCTTGGCTGCTATTATGGCCGTTAGACAGAGAAGGAACGGCGTCAGCAGCATGGTGTTAGTTAATAAAAATTAAAGCTGTTAAAATAAGAGATATTCAAAACTCAGCACTAAATTGATCTAAATAAGCTGGGAGTCGTACTTACGAGAAAAAATGTTTGTTAAATGAAATTAGTCCTCTTCTGTTTTGTATCAATCATCAATTAATTACATAAAAAAATACAAAGCGTGTTGGCAAAATATAAGTTTCTTAATTTTTCTACCAAAAAAAGAACGGGGGTTTGTTTTAGGTAGAGGATTCCATTTTACCATTTTGGATACCTAAATTCACAATTTTTACCACTACCCAAATATCAATTCCAAATACGGGCAGGGGAAGTGCTTAATATACAATTTCCATGTTTGGTCCCGGGCAGACGGTAATAACAAAATTCATGCCATTTCAATAACAAATACTGTTAAAATAACAGAAAGTGTTATGGAATCTTCTTGAAAAAATCATTTTTGCATAAGGGTTTAATAACAGTTTATGTTATCATAACAAAATTTGTTATTGGTCTGATATTGGTTGAAAGCCAAAACAACTTTGGAATAACATTTTTTGTTATGGAAGAATACCTCCAACTGTTATTGGAATGATCGGATTAGTTGTTAAAATAACAAAAAATAATAACAAAGATTTGTTCGAAGAATAACTATTATTACAATAACAATCCAATAACAAAAAAATCATAACGATGAATAACAAATCTTGTTATAAATAACATAAAATGCTATTGGCCTAGTATTTTCAAATATCAAAAAATGTTATTCCCAAGTTATTTCCGTCTGCTCGGGATATCAGCACTCCTTTTATTAGTGAGAATCCAAAATCTGAGACAATTCCAAATAATAATCTGAAAAAAACACAAGTGCATCCCTTTTTTCGATTTTTGATCAATGTTACAAGAATAAATTAGGTCATTGTGAAATTTAACTGAAATCTTAAAATTTTTGACTATTTATATGGGGGCCGAAATTTTTGAGTTGATATTTTGCCAAACTGCATACGGTGTTTTCAACCGATTGTAAGGTTTAATAGTACATTTTGTAGTTCCTAACAGTTATGTAACAAAAAATTCAATTAAACCCACCGACTGTTTTCAAAAAAGTTACCTAAACATGGCTTTTAGTTGAAAACGGTGCACTATATCAAAATTTCACTAAATACTTTTTGATTGCAAATTCCATTTGAATAGAAAAATTAAGTTGATTTTTTTTAATGATACAAAATACCTTCTTTGGGCACAAAAAAGTTTCAGCATGATTAAAAAGTACAAAAATTAAAATTAAAAAAATAAATAAATATTTCGTAGATAATTGCTTTACTGTTAACTATTAATTATTTGACTTCCTTGTCTTTTTTCCATAATTGGTTGAATGATTAATTTTTGGTAAATTTTGAGATAGACTCCCGTCTATAGGTGGGGTTGGGTTGAAGTGAGTTAAATAGACTTTTCATTCTAAAATCTCACAGTTTAGGTTCAGCGCTTAAAAAACTGAGTGCAATTGCATTATTGAAAATTTTGTTCGAACTATTCCCATCTGTTTGACAATAAATTTGAATTTCCCGACTTTATCTGGATTTTTTTGGGGATTCAGCTCAACTTTGTATTTACCTTTAATCTCTGCAGCACGATAATCAAAATTGAAAATTTAGGTCCCAGTTATGACTTGAATATTGAAGTCCGCATTCGAGACCCTTGAATAAAATTTACATGTTGCTTAAAACAATGGAATCTGTGAATTTATTCTAATATTATTATGAGAGCAATTTTAACAAATCGTGGAAATTTAGCAGAAGGATTGTTCGTCAAATTGACAAGCTGGCATTTATGTCTGAAAAAAAAATTAAGGTCGGACCTCAGCAGGTCAATTTTGAATATTAAAAAAAAACGATGTTCTTAGTTTATATTGAAAAATTGAAGTCTCAAATTGAAATTACTTTTAAGAAAATTAACTTTGAAACACTTTTCTGCTGCCAATTAACCTACAAAAACCTCACTTTAAATTTAACAAAAATCATTTGCTATAACCGTTTTTTTGTTTTTGAAAAGTGGTCTAAACGTCAAAATTTGTAACAAACGATAGTGGGAATCGATTGTCCAGATAATTTTACATAAAATGTTAAAAAATAGTTTTTTTTTTGGTTTTTTGTGGTTCTTCATAGGTTTGCCTTTGACAGCATTTCAATTGGATGGAGTTTACAGATATAAGCTTAATTACATTGCTCATAACTGAAAATAGTATATATTTTTTTCATTGTGGTAGAAACCTAGATAGTAAATGAGCTTTTTGCCTTCCTCACCTTACTGAGGAAAGGCTATAAAATCACTCGAAAAATGAACTTCTTAATTTGACCTCGTAGACCCACCTTCACGTATACCTATCGACTCAGAATCAAATTCTGAGCAAATGTCTCTCTCTCTGTGTGTGTGTGTGTGTTTTTTTTTTTTTTTTTTTTTTTACAAGGTCGGAATCTGCTATCAGACACCTGAGAATTCATTTCTCAGGTAGTGTGGGGTTGGGAAAACCAAAAGAGTTTTCCCGACCCACTAAACCAGTCCTTGAACGCCGTGCCCTTTTCCCCCCGGGACCACCTTTCGGTATAACTTCGGGGGGAATGTGTGTGTGTGTGTGTGTGTGTGTGTGTGTGTGTGTGTGTGTGTGTGTGTGTGTGTGTGTAGGGATGTGGGTCTGTGCACCAAAAAATATGCACTCGATTATCTCAGCACTGGCTTAACCGATTTGGACCGTTTTGGTCTCATTCGATTCGTCTTGGGGTCCCATAAGTCCCTATTGAAAATTATGAAGTTTAGTAAAGTACTTCAAAAGTTATGCTAAAAAAACGATTTTGGCGTATGTCCGGAAGATTGTAAAAAGGGTGGTTTTTGTAAGAAACTCTGTCATGATATACATTTTCAGAAAGGTATTAAAAAGACCTTTCCAATGAGCCCAAAACATTGAAGATCTGATAACCCTATCAAAAGTTATTAGCACTTAAGTGTTATTTATACACTTTTTGGAGGCCGGATCTCAGATATTTCAATAAAAATGATGTCCGGGTCCACCATGCGACCCATCGTTAGTTAGATAATCGAAAGACCTTTCAAATGAGCTTAAAACATCAAGGATCTGACCCTATTAAAAGTTATTGGCACTTAAGTGTTATTTATACACTTTTTAGAGGTTTGATTTCAGATATTGTGATAAAAATATTGTCTGAATCTTCCATGCGAACTATCGTTGGATAGGTTTTTTTTTATCAGACCTTGCCGATGAGCCAGAAATATTGATGGTCTGCGAACCATATCAAAAGAAATGAGTAATAAAGTTGATTTGTTAAACATGTTAAGGGGGAATGTTGCTATTTTTACTGAATGTATTGACTTTATGAATGTGAGGAAGGCACCAACCAGCTTAAGGTGGATAAAGTAACGTTTTTTAGTGAGAATCCAAAATCTGAGACAATTCAAAATAATAATCTGAAAAAAAACACAGGTGCATCGCTTTTTTCGATTTTTGATCAAAGTTACAAGAATAAATGCGAAATTTAACTGAAATCTTAAAAAATTCGCCTAAACATATGGGGGCCAAAATTTTTGAGTTGATATTTTGCCAAACTGTCTACGGTGTTTTCAACCGATTGTAAGGTTAAACAGTACATTTTGTAGTTACTACCAGTTATGTAACAAAAAATTCAAATAAACCCACCGACTGTTTTCAAAAAAGTTACCTAAACATGGCTTTTAGTTGAAAACGGTGCACTATATCAAAATTTTACTAAATACTTTTTGATTGCAAATTCAGGGCTGAGCTGTAGGTTAGTCGAGGTTAGTCGTCGACTAACAAGTTATTTACAAAAAATGTCGCCTTCCTTAAACAATTTGGCGCCCTCAGCAGGGCCCAAGAGACACTTTGCATTTTGCAAATTTGCCAAGTTGCCGATTTGTGCTGCGCCTTCACGAAAAAGATATAGCGCCCCCTCAGGAGGCCCCAGGGCGCCCAAAATGCCATTTTTTGCAAATTTCAAAAAAATGCCTAAGGGAGATCAGGGCTGAGCTGTAGGTTAGTCGAGGTTAGTCGTCGACTAACAAGTTATTTACAAAAAATGTCGCCTTCCTTAAACAATTTGGCGCCCTCAGCAGGGCCCAAGAGACACTTTGCATTTTGCAAATTTGCCAAGTTGCCGATTTGTGCTGCGCCTTCACGAAAAAGATATAGCGCCCCCTCAGGAGGCCCCAGGGCGCCCAAAATGCCATTTTTTGCAAATTTCAAAAAAATGCCTAAGGGAGATCAGGGCTGAGCTGTAGGTTAGTCGAGGTTAGTCGTCGACTAACAAGTTATTTACAAAAAATGTCGCCCTCCTTAAACAATTTGGCGCCCTCAGCAGGGCCCAAGAGACACTTTGCATTTTGCAAATTTGCCAAGTTGCCGATTTGTGCTGCGCCTTCACGAAAAAGATATAGCGCCCCCTCAGGAGGCCCCAGGGCGCCCAAAATGCCATTTTTTGCAAATTTCAAAAAAATGCCTAAGGGAGATCAGGGCTGAGCTGTAGGTTAGTCGAGGTTAGTCGTCGACTAACAAGTTATTTACAAAAAATGTCGCCTTCCTTAAACAATTTGGCGCCCTCAGCAGGGCCCAAGAGACACTTTGCATTTTGCAAATTTGCTAAGTTGCCAAGTTGCGCCGCGAAACGCTGCCGCGTTTGTTTTGAATCAACTAGCAGTGCTTTTCGACGTGTTCCGTTTTGATGATTCTTTCCTTTTTTCTAGATGCTGCTACGTTGCTGGGTCGCTGTTCGTTTTATGCATCGCTAGCATACAATGACCGGTGTTATGGTATAGCAGGGTCTGGTCTGTGCTTGAAATAAACATTTTTGTTCGCTGCGATGATTAAATTTATTGCGGCTGGAGTGGCTATTTATTGCCAAAACATTCAAAAACTTATCTTCAGTAAGGGTGAAATTGGGTTAGAATGATTTTTCATGGCATTTACAATTTCTCAGTCTTTTCAATGAAACTTAATACTGTTTAAAGGGTTGAGTAGGAGACATCTTAAAAAACGTTTGCTGAAAATGTCACTTTCCTGGAACAAAAACTATGTTTTTGGCAGCTATATATATTTGGGGTACTTTTTTCCACCAAAAATGATTTTTCTAAAAATCTACCTTTTAATAAACTTTTTGAAACGGGTCGAAAAGTACCTCAAAGTTTAAAAATATCCACTTCGAATATTGTAGCATACCAATACGATTCCTTGGAAAAAGTAACATTGCTGAGTGATTTGTTTTGATCCTTGCTTTGTATTTGTGCATTATTTTAGTTTCAATTTTTCAACCGATTCATCAACATAATTTTGGAAAATGATGGTAAATTATCTAAGAACAATCCTTCGTTAAAAGTTTTTCGCTATCATTTAAATATTTTTTGTTCTTTAGAAGTAATGAGAGATGTATCGTTTTTTGACCCATAGTCACCCAAACTAGCGGTACATAAATTTTAACTTGATACAATTTTCAATGTAATTTAAAAAATGCTAGATTTATATTTTAGTAAGATTTCATTATGGGAAGATAATTGTAATGCGATAGATTTTAACCGAATCGTTCGTATGAAGGAGAACAGGGTTTTTTTTTTTCAGATGGTGGTTACATCTAAAAGAGCATCAGTGGAAAAATATGCAAACCCATAGTTTTTAGAAGATTCTGTAAACATTTAAAACACAATAGTTTATAGGGTAATTTCAAAAAATACTTTAGAAAACTGCTTAATTTGAGCGAATATTTTCTTGTGATTTTGTAATGTGTAGTATTACGATGTTGTCCCGACACGCTATAGTCGAATAGATCAGGTTGCCCCCCCCCCCCCCCCGCCCCCGCTCAGCAGTTGGCGCCCCTTGTACAAATATAGGCGCCCTACGAGGAGAAGCGCCCTCGACAGGAACATTGGCGCCCTAAACCCGCCAACAGCGACTAACTAGTTCAAAATCGTACAGCTCAGCCCTGTGCAAATTCCATTTGAATAGAAAAATTAAGTTGATTTTTTTTAATGATGCAAAATACCTTGTTTGGGCACCAAAAAGTTTCAGCATGATTAAAAAGTACAAAAATTAAAATTAAAAAAATAAATAAATATTTCGTAGATAATTGCTTTACTGTTAACTATAAATTATTTGACTTCCTTGTCTTTTTTCCATAATTGGCTGAATGATTAATTTTTGGTAAATTTTGAGATAGACTCCCGTCTATAGGTGGGGTTGGGTTGAAGTGGGTTAAATAGACTTTTCATTCTAAAATCTCACAGTTTAGGTTCAGCGCTTAAAAAACTGAGTGCAATTGCATTATTGAAAATTTTGATCGAACTATTCCCATCTGTTTGACAATAAATTTGAATTTCCCGACTTTATCTGGATTTTTTTAGGGATTCAGCTCAACTTTGTATTTACCTTTAATCTCTGCAGCAAGATAATCAAAATTGAAAATTTAGGTCCCAGTTATGACTTGAATATTGAAGTCCGCATTCGAGACCCTTGAATAAAATTTACATGTTGCTTAAAACAATGGAATCTGTGAATTTATTCTAATATTACTATGAGAGCAATTTTAACAAATCGTGAAAATTTAGCAGAAGGACTGTTCGTCAAATGGACAAGCTGGCATTTATGTCTGAAAAAAAATTAAGGTCGAACCTCAGCAGGTCAATTTTGAAAATTAAAAAAAAACGATGTTCTTAGTTTATATTGAAAAATTGGAGTCTCAAATTAAAATTACTTTTAAGAAAATTAACTTTGAAACACTTTTCTGCTGCCAATTAACCTACAAGAAACCTCACTTTAAATTTAACAAAAATCATTTACTAAAACCGTTTTTTTGTTTTTGAAAAGTGGTCTAAACGTCAAAATTTGTAAAAAACGATAGTGGGAATCGATTGTCCAGATAATTTTACATAAAATGTTAAAAAATAGTTTTTTTTTTGGTTTTTTTTTTGTGGTTCTTCATAAGTTTGCCTTTGACAGCATTTCAATTGGATGGAGTTTACAGATATAAGCTTAATTACATTGCTCATAACTGAAAATAGTATATTTTTTTTCGTTGTGGTAGAAACCTGGATAGTAAATGAGCTTTTTTAAATATTAAAACGAGTCAAATTAAAAGCTGCCAAAGCCAAACTGATGGGAAATCGGACGAGCATTCCAGTGAAAATATTTTCGTGACTGAAAAATCAAGTCTGTCAAGTAGACATTGCCAAAAACCACCAAAAAAGCTATTTTTTCAATATTTTTATTTTTAAAACCGCTGTATCTTTACAAGGATTTGATAATGGTCAATATTATGTAAAATTTTCTGGAAAATCGATTCCCACTATCGTTTTTTTTTACAAATTTTGACGTTTAGACCACTTAAAAAAAACAGTTATAGTAAAAGATTTTTGTATTTTTTTAGGAAAGACATACCATCTTGCATTTTTCGTGAGCATTTTTGTAACATCTTAGGCCGTTGTAAATATTTTTCAAAGTTTATGTCGCCCCCCCCCCCCCCCCTTCAAAATTTGTCCGAAAAATCAGGGGGCAAAAAAATTGTGTTTTTTTTTAAACTTCAAAATTTCAATAAAAACAGAAGTTAAATCAACTGAAAACAATCTTGAATGAATTTTTCTGCATTGATAATCATATTTAGCATGTTTGGGCTGGATTTAAAATATTTTGAATTTTTATGGAGTTCCAATGCACAGAACCGCAAAAACTTTTTTTTTTCGCGAAAAATAAAATTTTCGTCAATACTTAGATATTTTGGAAACTAATGATTGCAAAACAACTGGACAGGTGTATAATGCATTTTAAAACACTTTTTTTCATTCAAATGTTGAAACCATGGCTCGTAAATTCAATTTTTAAACTTTTTTATTTTTTTGCCCCACCCCCCCCCCCCCCTCGACTTTGGTCAGAGGCGAGGGACATAAACTTCAAAAAATATTTGCAACGGCCTTAGGCTATTTCCTCAAAAATTTTGAACGAATAAAATTCGTGACGTCACCTTAAAATTTATTTTTAAAACTTAAAAATTGAAAAATCTCATAGAAGTGGTGTGTATTTTTCTTTTAGTGTTTTTTTTCAGAAAGTTTGGTTTTGACCACTTTTTTTTTTGCTACGACTGTTTGAAAAACAAAAAAATAATTAAAATCTTTTGATTAATAATAAATATTATTAAAATCTGTGTAAAATGCATCCAACATTTATAAGAAATTTTAATGTTTTAAATATACTATTCATTCTCAAACTGATTGCAATAGAGAAAGAAACCTTAAATTCAAAGAAAGTTACTTAATAAGAACTGAGAAGATTTAATTTGAAAATTGAAAATAATTTTCTAACAAGTTTTCTTGGGATTCCCGACTCTTTGGAAAAAAAATAACAAATTCCTGAATTTTTCCCGATTTTCGGCGGATTTTGGTGAATTCCCGACTTTTTCCCGACTTGAGTGGCCACCCTGACTTGAAAATTGAACAAAATGTTACAAAATTATATAAGAGATAGATATTTAAAGAAACTTTTTATGAAATTTATTCAACTTGGACAAAACAATAAATTTAATAATATAATATTTACTAGATAATTGAAGTTCATAATTTAAATAACTTATAAAAAATAACATTAAAACACTTTTCTGCTGCCTATAAACCTACAAAAACCCAACTTTAAATTTATTTTCCCTCAGTAAATATCGTTACACTCCAAATGGGGCTGCTGCTCCAGCAATCACCCAACAGTAATACAAAATCCAATTTATTGCAACTCTCCCCTCCTCTTCTCAAACAAAAAACAAAGCTACCCCGTGTGTGGGTGCATATCCGCCCGTCGAACGCTGGTTTAATGTGCAAAAATACGCAAACTTTTTCCCGACCCATCTCGAGTTAATTTAATTGGCTCCTGCCAGTTTGGCCGTGGATGTAATTTTGTGCTGCATACTTTTAGGGGGAAAAATAGGAGGGAGGGGGGATCCTCGCCGAAATTAGTCCAAAGTGTGATAATTAAATTTAATAAGTTTCCCACGTGGCCTCCCCCAGAAGGCCGGGCTCTGTAACAACTGTGTGTATGTTGCCTACTTTCGGGATGATTCGACTGAGGGTTGCTTAGGGGAAGGGGGTGCGGATTATGATTAACGATGATAAAGTGGAGGTTGCGGTTTTGTGGTGGAGGGCACTCACACATACATACTCTCACACGTGGATTTTGCAAAATTGTAATGCATCGAAAGAGAGGGGGTGGAACTGCTGTTTTGTTTACTTTTGGAAAAGTTCACCGCGAAATAGGTGGAAATATGCGAGAGTCGACTATTTAGTAAATGGTTGCATACTTTAAGGTCAAAGGTCGACTAGAATGGCTGTCGCGATGTAGGCGTTTTGATCATGGGCGTACCTTAAAATTGTTTTAGGGGGTTGGCATAATTTTAGGCTAATAAAATTAGTTTTTTTTCACGAAAGAGTATTTTAAAATCATTAATTGATTTCAAAAACAATCAAAATAAAATGAAATCTCCTAAAGGTATGCAACTACCCCTCTGTCAAAACTCCTCAAACCCCTAAAGTTATACCCATTGCACGACAACCACCCCGGAAGGGAGAACTCCCCACTCAATGGGGAGGTACGGCCTTCACCAAAGGACCTTTTCCTTCTCGCGTGAGCCTTGTCGTCGTGACAGACGACAAAAGAGACCCTCCCCCTCCCCTCCCATCACTTCGCGGTTACTGTCGAGTGTGGTGGAGCCGCTCCCCCCCCCCACAGGTCGTATAGCATTCATAACTCGTGCTTATTTATGGATGCCGCCATCATCGGGGTTGAAATTTACGGTTACATTTACATGCACACAACACACACACACCGACGTGTGAGCACTGCATTTGTTGGAGGGCGTTTTGTGATGGGAAAAACATTGCTTGTTGAAGGGGGGTTGGAGTTGCGGCTAGAAAAAAAATTACATGGAATTGATTTCTGAGAAGAACTAGGAAAAAAACAATTTCCAATTTCCAACTTGCAATTTCCAGTTTCCAATTTCCAACTTGCAATTTCCAATTTCCAACTTGCAATTTCCAATTTCCAATTTCCAATTTCCAATTTCCTATTTCCAATTTCCAATTTCCAATTTCCAATTTCCAATTTCCAATTTCCAATTTCCAATTTCCAATTTCCAATTTCAAATTTCCAATTTCCAATTTCAAATTTTCAATTTTCAAATTTCCAATTTCCAATTTCTAATTTTCAATTTTCAATTTCCAATTTCCAATTTCCAATTTCCAATTTCCAATTTCCAGTTTCCAATTTCCAACTTGCAATTTCCAATTTCCAACTTGCAATTTCCAATTTCCAATTTCCAATTTCCAATTTCCTATTTCCAATTTTCAATTTCCAATTTCCAATTTCCAATTTCCAATTTCCAATTTCCAATTTCCAATTTCCAATTTCCAATTTCCAATTTCCAATTTCCAATTTCAAATTTCCAATTTCCAATTTCAAATTTTCAATTTCCAATTTCCAATTTCCAATTTCCAATTTCCAATTTCAAATTTCCAATTTCCAATTTCAAATTTTCAATTTTCAAATTTCCAATTTCCAATTTCCAATTTCTAATTTTCAATTTTCAATTTCCAATTTCCAATTTCCAATTTCCAATTTCCAATTTCCAATTTCCAATTTCCAATTTCCAATTTCCAATTTCCAATTTCCAATTTCCAATTTCCAATTTCCAATTTCCAATTTCCAATTTCCAATTTCCAATTTCCAATTTCCAATTTCCAATTTCCAATTTCCAATTTCCAATTTCCAATTTCCAATTTCCAATTTCCAATTTCCAATTTCCAATTTCCAATTTTCAATTTTCAATGTTCAATTTCCAATTTCTAATTTCCATTTTCCAATTTCTAATTTTCAATTTCCGATTTCCAATTTCCAATTTCCAATTTCCTATTTCCAATTTCCAATTTCCAATTTCCAATTTCAAACTTTCAATTTTCAATTTTCAAATTTCCAATTTCCAATTTCCAATTTCCAATTTCTAATTTTCAATTTTCAATTTCCAATTTCCAATTTCCAATTTCCAATTTCCAATTTCCAATTTCCAATTTCCAATTTCTAATTTTCAATTTCCAATTTCCAATTTCCAATTTCCAATTTCCAATTTCCAATTTCCAATTTCCAATTTCCAATTTCCAATTTCCAATTTCCAATTTCCAATTTCCAATTTCCAATTTCCAATTTCCAATTTTCAATTTCCAATTTCCAATTTCCAATTTCCAATTTCCAATTTCCAATTTCCAATTTCCAATTTCCAATTTTCAATTTTCAATGTTCGATTTCCAATTTCTAATTTCCATTTTCCAATTTCTAATTTTCAATTTCCGATTTCCAATTTCCAATTTCCAATTTCCAATTTCCAATTTCCAATTTCAAACTTTCAATTTTCAATTTTCAAATTTCCAATTTCCAATTTCCAATTTCCAATTTCCAATTTCTAATTTTCAATTTTCAATTTCCAATTTCCAATTTCCAATTTCCAATTTCCAATTTCCAATTTCCAATTTCCAATTTCCAATTTTCAATGTTCAATTTCCAATTTCTAATTTCCATTTTCCAATTTCTAATTTTCAATTTCCGATTTCCAATTTCCAATTTCCAATTTTCAATTTTCAAATTTCCAATTTCCAATTTCCAATTTCCAATTTCCAATTTCCAATTTCTAATTTTCAATTTCCAATTTCCAATTTCCAATTTCCAATTTCCAATTTCCAATTTCCAATTTCCAATTTCCAATTTCCAATTTCCAATTTCCAATTTCCAATTTCCAATTTCCAATTTCCAATTTCCAATTTCCAATTTCCAATTTCCAATTTCCAATTTCCAATTTCCAATTTCCAATTTCCAATTTCCAATTTCCAATTTCCAATTTCCAATTTTCAATTTTCAATGTTCAATTTCCAATTTCTAATTTCCATTTTCCAATTTCTAATTTTCAATTTCCGATTTCCAATTTCCAATTTCCAATTTCCAATTTCCAATTTCCTATTTCCAATTTCCAATTTCCAATTTCAAACTTTCAATTTTCAAATTTCCAATTTCCAATTTCCAATTTCTAATTTTCAATTTTCAATTTCCAATTTCCAATTTTCAATTTTCAATGTTCAATTTCCAATTTCTAATTTCCATTTTCCAATTTCTAATTTTCAATTTCCGATTTCCAATTTCCAATTTCCAATTTCCAATTTCCAATTTCCTATTTCCAATTTCCAATTTCCATTTCCAATTTCCAATATTCAATTTCCAATTTTCAATATTCAATTTCCAATTTCCAATATTCAATTTCCAATTTCCAATTTCCAATTTCCAATTTCCAATTTCCAATTTCCAATTTCCATTTCCAATTTCCAATATTCAATTTCCAATTTTCAATATTCAATTTCCAATTTCCAATATTCAATTTCCAATTTACAATTTCCAATTTCCAATTTCCAATTTCCAATTTCCAATTTCCAATTTCCGATTTCCAATTTCTTATTTACAATTTCCAATTTCCAAATTCAATGTTCAACATTGCATCATTATCTGGAAGTCTGTAAATCTTTCAAGTTCTTGCTTTTTCAAAGATCAAAAATTGGTTTAGAAATGGAATTTGGCGATTTTTTAAATCGAAGCCCGTCTAGAGGCGGGGTTGCAATTACAGTTAAGAAAACTTAGTCGTGTCAAAATATAAATCCACAATCAAGTTGATCGATCTCTTCGGTCAATTTTGATCAGTGTGCCAACCAACCTCAATTTTCTCCCCTTTACCAAATCAAACGATGATGATGATGATGATGACGGAATACCCTGGAAATCGAAGTAAATCTGTAACACTTGCGAGAAAAGTTTGCGATCTCGTTTTTTTTTCTGGTGGCGCCAAATTGTGGCCCCGGAAACGGAGTTTTTACAGTTCCGAGCGCCTGAAACGCTGCAGCCGGCAATCCTGTGGTAAGAACACTCGCCACGGTTTTGTGTACCTTGAACTTTATCGCTTTGTTTGTGTGTGCTCTGGATGTGGCTCTTCGACTTACACGTGGAGTGCAGTTGAGTGAATGGTGCCAAGAAAGAAAACGGGGGTTGATGGGGTAAAGTGTGCAATTTGTGGAAAATTTGTTTTTGAATTTAAAAAAAAGCACACTTACAAAATCGATGCAATAATTTAAACTACCTTTTGCGCGTATTTTTCCCTCAACAAAAATAAAATAAAAAGGAGTAACAAAAAAACGAAACGACTTCATAAAGCAGGTAGCCACGGGGAAGCAAATTTACAAACGTTCCCGAAAACAAACAAACCAAAAAAATAAACCATCCAACCGGAGAAAAGTGTAGTAAAAGTGCAAAACGAGTTGCCTCGGCGAGAAGAGGAGCGCGGAAGGTGAAGTTTTCCAGGAAAATCTATGTCAATTGGCAGCGAAAGTGCTTCCACCAGAGGGAGGATGCTTTTTCTCTCTCTTTTTCCTTAAGTTTTCTTCAAATTGCAACAATAATAAAAACCGCACATGACTGTTGGGAAAAACAGTTGAGGGTTATGATGTTAAGAGGTGAGTTTTACTTTTTTTTTCTAAAATTACATTTTTACTTAAATTCAATTCAAATTCAATTCAAAAAAAAAATTGGCAGGCAACCTTATAAAAATTGTTTTTTTAAATTATTCGAAATATTTTTTTGATGAAAAAAAATAATCTGCCAACTCCGTAAAAAAATAGAAACTTGTGTGATTAACAAATCTTCTCATAATCAAAAGTCATAAAAGTCATGATGAGCCTTGCTGTACTTGTTTGGACAAATATTTTGAAAGACAATTTGGAAGAGTTTTCTCAGTTATCGAAACTTAATTATTGTTAATGCAAACTTCGAAGTGAAATGTTGATAGTTGTTGTGTACTGGCAACACTGCCTGCATAACAGGATTTTAAAAGTTTTTTTTAAATTATTAAATTATTATAATTTTTTAAATTTTTAAATATTGCTTTATTTCTGTATCAAATTTAAAAATATTTGAAAATAACCCTGAAATTCTGATTTAAAAGCAAACCTTCATCCACAGCAATGTGTCAGACATCATTATAAAAGTCAGTTGAACCAACCCAGAAAAACACCCAACACCAAAATGACTCAACCTTTAGCCAGTCAATGCATCCATCTTTCTTTTTTTTCTTCTTCTGGAAAATGAATGAATGATCGTAATCGGCCAGCAAAACACTCTCCTTCCGACAACCATTAATCAACCAGAGAAAGCAACGAGCTACTAAGCAAAAACTAGATTTCGTGGTCAAAGTTCAAAGCTTTTGACAGAGGTCAGCAGACCTTAAAGTTTTTTTTAAATAAAATATTTTCGTAAATTTTACTATTAGGTAATTTCAACGTTTTAAAAATTTTAATTAAATTTATTTAAAAAAATCGTCTGTTAATCTGTGAGGCATCCCCCCTAAAACTGACGTGGAAAACCACACCGAGAAAAAAAATATCTCTGTTTACAGACTCCATCGTTTCAGCTTTTTTTTTGTTGTTTTACCCCTCTCGATAATGAAGCGATCAGCATTGCGAGTGGGAGAGAGTTTCCAAAGTGGGGTCGGCCCCGCCAAATCAGTGAAATCAATTAATTTGCCACTGTGTTTGAGTTGTACTTTACTGCTGCCTCAAACTTCCCCCAACCTCTGAGGTTGAGATGAGCTGGCTGAAATCTCTTCCTTGAAAAATGGTGTTGACGAAAAAAAAAAGTGCTGAAAAGTGTTGTTTGATCGGGGAAACCTTGCATTGGATCGCAGGTTTTTTTTTGCTTGATGAATTTGACTTGATGAGATTAGTTAGTGGGGTTTTTCAGCTAAAAGTGTGATTGATTTTTACTCTAGTGCCAGATTGATTTATGAGCATCAAATACCATTTCATCTCATGAAACTGAAACATAAATTTAAAAAAAAGTTCTAAATCCTTACACAAGACAAGTTCTGTAACTGGTCATCCGTGCTGTAAAGGCTCGATTGGATCTCAACCTTGAGGTCATTTTCTTCTGCCATCAGAGAGATTGGTAACTGTTTGTCCATTTCCCAAGGATTGTGTTATTCTTGGGGGATGAGTTTTGGAACAGATCGGAACTGTTCTTATTTGGGTTCAAATTTGAGTGGAGTATTTTTTCAAGTTCCCCGAGTTTTAATTTTCATAACGAAATTGTTTTTATTTTTTAAAATTTATCATTCTATCAATTTATTAATTTATCAATTTATCAATTTATCAATTTATCAATTTATCAATTTATCATTTTTTTTGAATTTTTAAATTTTTAATTTATAAACATATCAATTTGTCTACTAATAAATTCATCAACTTATTAGGCAATTATTTTCCAAAATATAAGTTTATTTATTTTAAAATCTTATTTTTTTATTATCAATTTATGAGTTTATTGGATAATACCAATTTTATAAAGTTCAAGTGCAGCAGCATTTTTAAATAAAAAAAATAAAAAAAATAAAATTTCAATATTTATAAAAAATAAAAATAAATCACTTACTTGCGATAAAAATCTAACGTATTTATTTTTTAAATATGCTAGAAATACTTCTCAATATTTTTTCACAAGGTCCAATTGCAAACTTTTCAATCGATTGAATTTATTTAAATTAAATCAGTTTATGAATTACCAACATCAAACATACTTAAATTGTTCATCTGCATCTGAAAATTCTTTCTGTTAAAAAAAATCAAGTAGGTTTCATAGGTCATGACTAAAACAAAAACAAAATAAATAAAATAAAAGTTATTAATGATTCAATAGAACAAAAAATCCTCGAAAAGCTTAGCTTGATGAGAAATCTTATAAACAAAATTAATTAAAAGAAAAGCAAAAATAAATCAAAAATTGAAAAATTGAAAATAGACTAATTTAAAATTCAATAACAAGAAAACTAATAATACAGCAATTCCCCACAAAAACAGCATGATTCGAAAAAAAAGTTCTCCGATCGGGCTCAAATTTTTTTTCTGGGGGATCCTTGGCCGAAATAATTAGACCCGTATTTTTTTTTGTTTGGCCATTAGGGTGACATACACCGTGTTAGGGTGGTTCGAAAAATGGCATTTTTCGTCGATTTTCGCAAAAACCACTTTTTTTGAAAAAGTCATATCTCCGCGCCATTTCATCCGATTTTAGCTGTCCTAGACGCAAAAGAAAGGTGATTAGTTTGGCTATTTGGGAAAAATAGTAAAAAGTTTCAAAAATCTAGCTTAACATTTGAAAAGGCCGTATGAAAACTTAAAATGCTGTTTTGAAGGTCTCGGGACCTAAGAGCCTATGTCTGAAAATATTTTTATCGGATTCCTCGGAAAATTTCACATAACAAATCAAAAAATGGTGAAGTTATGTTTTCGATACTCTGAGATACGATTTTTCGAAAATAAAAACTGGATTTTTCGACGCGCCACGCGCAAAAATGGGAAAATGACTAAAACGGGAAAAAATCGACTTTTTTCACTAAAACTGCGATAACTTTAAAATTTCAGCGACGACCTATAGATGTTATTGTACTAAAAGTTGCGTCTTTTAATTACAAAAATTTTGGTACCCTAACATGTATAGGTCATCGCTAAAATTTTTAAGTTATCGCAGTTTTAGTGAAAAAAGTTGATTTTTTGCCGATTTCGTAATTTTTCAATTTTTGCGAAAACATAACTTCACCATTTTTTGATATGTTATGTGGAATTTTCCGAGGAATCCGATAAAAATATTTTCAGACATAGGCTCTTTGGTCCCGAGACCTTCAAAACAGCATTTTAAGTTTTCATACGACCTTTTCAAATGTTAAGCTAGATTTTTGAAACTTCTTACTATTTTTCCCAAATAGCCAAACTAATCACCTTTCTTTTGCGTCTAGGACAGCTAAAATCGGATGAAATGGCGCGGAGATATGACTTTTTGAAAAAAGTGGTTTTTGCGAAAATCGACGAAAAATGCCATTTTTCGAACCACCCTAACACGGCGTATGTCACCCTAATGTCTAAACAAAAAAATATGGGTCTAATAATTTCGGCCAAGGATCCCCCAGAAAAGTTTTGAGCCCGATCGGAGAACTTTTTTTTCGAATCATGCTGTTTTCGTGGGGAATTGCTGAATAACAATATAACAAGAGCTCAAAAACAAAAATTCATCAAAAAAGTAAAGTGATGAAAAGAAGTTGCTTAAATAACACTTGCAGCAATTTCAACAGAACAGAACAAACCAAAACGGGTAAAGTTCTTTAGGGGCCATCCATAAACCACGTGAACACTTTTGAGGGGGGGCTCCATACAAACAAGTTTTTTTTTGTATGAACATTATCTACGATGGGGGGGAGGGGGGGTCGAGGTTAAAAAATGGATGGTCCCTTATCAACCAAAGTTGCTAAAATAATAAAAAACATAAAATAAAATAGTTAAAAATTGATTTAAAAAAACATCTGAAATTTTAATTATTGATTGCATATGAAAACATAAAGAAAGAAAAACAAATGCACATTTTAGAATTAAAGTTGCTAAAAATTTGAAAAAATCAAGAACTAAAATATGGAAAAGCAACATTTAAAAAAGTAACAACAGCAAACTTGAGGAAAACTTAAATTTATCACAAATCAAAGCTGCTCAAACGTAAAAAAAACCAAAACTTCTATTTTCAATTCAAGTCAACTCTACAATGACATTTCACCCTTTTAGCTGAATCCTCCACCTTCCTGTAAAATCTACTCCAATTCCACCAGAAATCCATCACAATTGATGGTAGAAAAACAAACGACCGACAAAGAGGGGAAGAGTACTCAGAGTTCCAGCCGACAGTGAACAAGACTCCGGAGGCAAGAAGAAGATTGAACGAGTGTAATTTACATGGATCATGCGGATTGGGATTGTGCGCTTCCACCTTCACCCACTCAGGCTCGCACACTCACTGCGAGCTCTGAGCCAGGGCTAATCCACCACCACCAGCATCGTCCTCGTCGTCGTTTTTCTGGTTCATGCTGAAAACCAGTGTTGCCAGGATGAATTCCGCTAGCAGTGCGAGGGTGGCTTCACGTTGAGATTTGCTAATTACATGGCTTTTACTGTAAATTTACATGTTTTTTCGAAGAGCGTTTTTTTTTAATTCTAAAAGCAGGGGAATTGTAAAACAAACACAGATTTCTCGGGGACACCCGAAACTCCCCCGTTGGTCGACGTGTTATCCTGTCGATTTGGTGCAGGCAATTTTTTTTGTTCTTCACTTCAACCAGCTTGGCATATTTTAGAGTTGATTCTGGTGGCTGCCCCATCGGGAGAATGCAACTGAAACTGGCCAGCAAAAAAAAAAAAAGAAGAGAAGAGAAGGAAAAAATGCTAGCGATGTAAAACGCAACACCCTCCCCACAGGTACTGGGGACACGTGCTCGGAAAAAAACGGAAAGGACTCCTCTCTCTCTCTCTCTCGCCGGTGAGGACTATATTTCCAATTTTCGTAACCGTGAGACAGTAACAAGACAGGGTGTTTTGGGAGATCGGAAAATGGAACGCTGGGAAAAGTCCATGGAGAAATGCGGTTTGGAGATATTATCATCAATTTTAAGATTTTATGTAATTTTAATACTTTTTAATGCAAATAAATAAATAATAATTAACTATAAAAGAATTTAACGGATGATTCTGTTAAAAAATGGAAACTCACCACTGGAACATTGAATTCACCACAGCTAAAGTGAGCGAGGAGTTTAAAGTAAAAATGTTGATGATTTTATGTCTGTTTGCCTGTGGCACTCTACATCGAAACGTTAAAATAAGTTCATAAAACCAAATTAAATTTTAATATTTTGTGAAAGTGTAACTGGATCCCATTACCAAAGAGTTTCATAATTTTTGTTTGATAATCGGGATACATTGAAGACTTTGTTGACAAATCATTAAAAATTTAAGAGTATTTTTAATATTTATAGTAGTTTTTATTTAGATTTATTTTTACGAGAAAGCAATTCTTCACCATCTTTGAAAAAATGAAGGGAAGGAGAGACAAAAACTTAAAATAATTTTTGCAATAGCTTAACTTATGGTTTTTTTAATGCTTTTAAAATTGAAAATTTTAAAATGTGCCGTGAAAAAAATTAAATTATTTAAGTTTACAAATTTTCCCCCATTTTCTCTGGAATCCTTTCCCTCCCCTTCCAATATCCAGGTACTCGTCGAGCATTAAAGCTACCCACCGGGTAAATTCGCTGAAGCGATAAATTTTAAACCATAAATTTTCCATCCCGATTGAGATTTTTGGAGGGCAGCGTTTTTTTTTACTTTGCTCCTTCAGTTCTGCAGCACATTACGAACTTCTGGTGGTGGTGGGGGGAAAAATGTAAAATTTATTCGGGACATTCCGGGACACTTTTTTCAACGAAAGCAGACAAATTGCAAGGCGGAAGCATTGAGCGATTGCCTACTTGCAGGCGCTTTGAGAGATGCCAACAGATGTCTAACTTCAGTCGCACAATCGCCTTAACCTCAAAACCGCAGAACCTGTCACAATTGGCGAGTCCGTGTGACGCACTTTCAGCTTTGTGGTCACTTGTTTACACTTGTGTGGGTGTGAATGTGTCGAAAGCCGATCAATGTCATCCTGTGGGTGCGGTGGGTTCAACTCGCGAATGGTTTTACCCCTCTCGTGATAAAAAGGGGTGGAAAAAAGGGGTTTAAAAAAAGAAAACATTATCGGATCAAAGGGAAATATCGCAAGCCAGACGTCGCGCGACGCTGGAGGGTGCTTCTGGTTTTGAGTGCAGGGTTGGACATGTGTCTGGCTGGGTTTTTTTTTGGTTCCGGAGGGTGGGGAATTTTGAGTGGGGGATGGTTTGGATGCTCAAGTTTTCAGCAAAATGACTTGATCTGGTTGTTCAAGCATTTTTCGAAAGAGCTCTCAATTACGGACCTCAAGATTATTATGGAATATCAGTTGTTGAACATCGAATTTGGAAATTGGAAATTGGAAATTGGAAATTGGAAATTGGAAATTGGAAATTGGAAATTGGAAATTGGAAATTGGAAATTGGAAATTGGAAATTGGAAATTGGAAATTGGAAATTGGAAATTGGAAATTGGAAATTGGAAATTGGAAATTGGAAATTGGAAATTGGAAATTGGAAATTGGAAATTGGAAATTGGAAATTGGAAATTGGAAATTGGAAATTGGAAATTGGAAATTGGAAATTGGAAATTGGAAATTGGAAATTGGAAATTGGAAATTGGAAATTGGAAATTGGAAATTGGAAATTGGAAATTGGAAATTGGAAATTGGAAATTGGAAATTGGAAATTGGAAATTGGAAATTGGAAATTGGAAATTGGAAATTGGAAATTGGAAATTGGAAATTGGAAATTGGAAATTGGAAATTGGAAATTGGAAATTGGAAATTGGAAATTGGAAATTGGAAATTGGAAATTGGAAATTGGAAATTGGAAATTGGAATTGGAAATTGGAAATTGGAAATTGGAAATTGGAAATTGGAAATTGGAAATTGGAAATTGGAAATTGGAAATTGGAAATTGGAAATTGGAAATTGGAAATTGGAAATTGGAAATTGGAAATTGGAAATTGGAAATTGGAAATTGGAAATTGGAAATTGGAAATTGGAAATTGGAAATTGGAAATTGGAAATTGGAAATTGGAAATTGGAAATTGGAAATTGGAAATTGGAAATTGGAAATTGGAAATTGGAAATTGGAAATTGGAAATTGGAAATTGGAAATTGGAAATTGGAAATTGGAAATTGGAAATTGGAAATTGGAAATTGGAAATTGGAAATTGGAAATTGGAAATTGGAAATTGGAAATTGGAAATTGGAAATTGGAAATTGGAAATTGGAAATTGGAAATTGGAAATTGGAAATTGGAAATTGGAAATTGGAAATTGGAAATTGGAAATTGGAAATTGGAAATTGGAAATTGGAAATTGGAAATTGGAAATTGGAAATTGGAAATTGGAAATTGGAAATTGGAAATTGGAAATTGGAAATTGGAAATTGGAAATTGGAAATTGGAAATTGGAAATTGGAAATTGGAAATTGGAAATTGGAAATTGGAAATTGGAAATTGGAAATTGGAAATTGGAAATTGGAAATTGGAAATTGGAAATTGGAAATTGGAAATTGGAAATTGGAAATTGGAAATTGGAAATTGGAAATTGGAAATTGGAAATTGGAAATTGGAAATTGGAAATTGGAAATTGGAAATTGGAAATTGGAAATTGGAAATTGGAAATTGGAAATTGGAAATTGGAAATTGGAAATTGGAAATTGGAAATTGGAAATTGGAAATTGGAAATTGGAAATTGGAAATTGGAAATTGGAAATTGGAAATTGGAAATTGGAAATTGGAAATTGGAAATTGGAAATTGGAAATTGGAAATTGGAAATTGGAAATTGGAAATTGGAAATTGGAAATTGGAAATTGGAAATTGGAAATTGGAAATTGGAAATTGGAAATTGGAAATTGGAAATTGGAAATTGGAAATTGGAAATTGGAAATTGGAAATTGGAAATTGGAAATTGGAAATTGGAAATTGGAAATTGGAAATTGGAAATTGGAAATTGGAAATTGGAAATTGGAAATTGGAAATTGGAAATTGGAAATTGGAAATTGGAAATTGGAAATTGGAAATTGGAAATTGGAAATTGGAAATTGGAAATTGGAAATTGGAAATTGGAAATTGGAAATTGGAAATTGGAAATTGGAAATTGGAAATTGGAAATTGGAAATTGGAAATTGGAAATTGGAAATTGGAAATTGGAAATTGGAAATTGGAAATTGGAAATTGGAAATTGGAAATTGGAAATTGGAAATTGGAAATTGGAAATTGGAAATTGGAAATTGGAAATTGGAAATTGGAAATTGGAAATTGGAAATTGGAAATTGGAAATTGGAAATTGGAAATTGGAAATTGGAAATTGGAAATTGGAAATTGGAAATTGGAAATTGGAAATTGGAAATTGGAAATTGGAAATTGGAAATTGGAAATTGGAAATTGGAAATTGGAAATTGGAAATTGGAAATTGGAAATTGGAAATTGGAAATTGGAAATTGGAAATTGGAAATTGGAAATTGGAAATTGGAAATTGGAAATTGGAAATTGGAAATTGGAAATTGGAAATTGGAAATTGGAAATTGGAAATTGGAAATTGGAAATTGGAAATTGGAAATTGGAAATTGGAAATTGGAAATTGGAAATTGGAAATTGGAAATTGGAAATTGGAAATTGGAAATTGGAAATTGGAAATTGGAAATTGGAAATTGGAAATTGGAAATTGGAAATTGGAAATTGGAAATTGGAAATTGGAAATTGGAAATTGGAAATTGGAAATTGGAAATTGGAAATTGGAAATTGGAAATTGGAAATTGGAAATTGGAAATTGGAAATTGGAAATTGGAAATTGGAAATTGGAAATTGGAAATTGGAAATTGGAAATTGGAAATTGGAAATTGGAAATTGGAAATTGGAAATTGGAAATTGGAAATTGGAAATTGGAAATTGGAAATTGGAAATTGGAAATTGGA
This sequence comes from Culex pipiens pallens, assembly GCF_016801865.2. Taxonomy (NCBI): domain Eukaryota; kingdom Metazoa; phylum Arthropoda; class Insecta; order Diptera; family Culicidae; genus Culex; species Culex pipiens. The sequence goes on from NC_068937.1 coordinate 19,684,403, forward strand.
AATTGGAAATTGGAAATTGGAAATTGGAAATTGGAAATTGGAAATTGAAAATTGGAAATTGGAAATTGGAAATTGGAAATTGGAAATTTGAAGTTGGAAGTTGGAAGTTAAAAGCTAGAAAAAGATCAATCGAGATGATTAAAGATTGAAGATTGAAGTTTGATTTTGTTCAACCAATCTGTCATCAATCACAAACGAATCCACGAAAAGGTATGAAAATACAAAAGAGAAAAATGTATTGGTCCAATTTCTCGATGATCATCGCTGTAACCGCACACTCACACACTATCTTCTCTCTCTTTCTCTCCCACGGTCCCCCCATAAACCAAAACAACGCTCCGTCTCTTTCCTTCGCTCGAAGATCTCCGGGAGCGCCAATTCCGGCCGAGAAACTCCAAAGGCCCTTAAATTTTGCACCATTTATATAAATCTGCGGTCACGAGAAATAATGGCGTCACATCTGCTGGAACAAACCCTGTGGGAAAAGCTACGGCGCACACACACACACCCTCGAGAACGTCCCTATTACGGGCGCTGGTTTGTGGGTCGTAATTTGTGTGCGCCCCACTTCAATCTTCACGTGTCCACGACCTAGAACTTTGGAAGCTGCCTCTGGCGAGGACCTTCGACCCCGCCATTGGAAAAAAGTCCACGTTGGGGCGATTCGCTTCAAGAAGAAGAAGACGACAAAAAATATTAATAGACCAGTGGTGCGGCTGACCTCCTCTATTTATTATGATAATTTAGCTTACACACAGGCGAGCACACACACCGACACACAGACTCACACGTGTATGCAAAATAAGCAACGTGGTCGAGCACATATGTTAAGGGTGAGTCGCTTCTTTGGGTTTTTGGGTGCTAGTAGAAGGAAGAAGAAGAAGAGGGTTTTTTTCGGAAGAGACTCCCTTAGGCAAATTTTACTTCATGTATATAATTCAAAATATGGTTCCGGAAAGGGGCAGTAGAGAAGGCGAAGTGGACAACTGGAGCAATGCATATTTTATCATTAATTGTGGTTCAGTGGCTTCGATCGACCAAGGGCAGTTTTGGCAACGTTTGCAGAGTTGATCGATTAATTGCAGCCATTTTAAAGAAATTGTTTTTGACTGTTTGGAATTTTAAACAATAATGATAGGACTGAGACATTAAACATTAAACATTAAACATTTAACATTAAACATTAAACATTAAACATTGTTAAATTGAGAGAAGTGGATATTTCAATAAAATTCATTTATTTAAAACTATGTACTATTGAGATCAAGAAATCGTGATTACTAGATCTACTATCGACAAAATATTACTGACGATTGAGAAAATCTCGATTTGCATTCGAAGCTTTTTTTATGTAAAACTACAAAAAATCCAAAATTATAGGAATCATACAAAAAGTCGGCAACTCAAAACTTCTAAATTTTATGATTTAAAATTTCTGAATAACAAATAATTTTTAAATAAAAAAAACAAATCAAAAAATTTAATAACATTTTTGGTTTTTTTTATGTTTCAATATACTTTTTGATATTTTATATATTTTTTTTTGTTCTTTTGATGTTTTACCATTTTTTTTCTTTTTGGAAACAAAAAAACATTTCTTTTATTTTAGAAATTTTTGAATGGTTCCATTTTTTATTTCTAAGATAAAAAAAGAAAATTTATGTTAGTTTTAAAAATTATGCAAAAAAAACAATTGGTTTCTTTGAGGTCATTTTTTTAATAATAAAATTTTAAAAGATATTATTTATAATTCATTTTAAATTTTTGAACTTTTGAAATTGTTTTCTTCTAGAAAGTTTAAGAATTCCTGAAATTTTATACTTGTTTAAATGTTATAAGGTTTTCAAAATTTTAAATTCTTTTGAAAGTTCATGTTTTTATTTTCTTTTTCAAATAAAATAATCAAATAATCAAATCCATTCTTCGCTTTTTTCAACTTTTAAAAATTCTATTATTTTTGTCTATTTTCAAAAATAAATCTTGATTTTTTAAAACATTTCTTCAATTTTATACTTTTAAGATTTTATTTTATAATTTTTAGTTGTTTAAATTTTTTTTATTTGAATTTCATATAAAAAATGAATAAATGATTTTTTTTTCAATCGTTTTACCTTCTAAAAAATTAAAATTAGGAACTTAGATATTGTGTAAACTTTGAAGTTTATGAAAAAACAAGAAATCAATTCATCGATTTATTTTTAAATTTTGAAAATTATTTTGAAAAAATAATACTTTTGATTTTTTCAAACATTTTAATTTTTAAATCTTTATTTAATTTTTTTCTTTATTTCTTTAATTTTTTGAAACATTATTTCAATTTATCTGAAAATTAAAAATATTGTTTAAGATGTTTTTTGTTTTATTTCAGAGCATTTTAATTAGTTTGATTTTTTGAATGGCAAGAAATTTTCTATCAATACCTTTGCAAAAATAATAATTTGTTTAGTAAGAATTTGCAAACTGGACACTGGACTGGAGTTAGGCTCAAGTCTTCAGCCTGCCAATCATACACATTATTTCTGTTGTATCATTTTTAAAATCTATAAAAAAAAATTTTTTGAAAATTTAAAGCACTTTTTCATGTTATTTTAGATTTTTGATTTTTTTAATTGTATAAATTTGTAAAATTTAAGTTCTTTTTGAATTTTATAATGTTATTAACTTCTCGTTTTGAAAAAAAGATTTTTTTTTTAGATTCTTCCTAATTTTAGAAATTGTTAAATAGTTTGACATTTAAAAAATTAAAAATAATTATTTTATTTTTGAAATCTATTTAAAATCTATTATTTAGGAATTGTTGAATCGTTTGATCTTTAAAAAATAAAATTAATTATTTTTTTTTGTAATCTATTAAAAAAAATTGAAAGTGTTTAATTCTTTGATTTAAAAAAATGAAAAAAAAATTAAATAAAAGTTATTATCAATTCAAATGATATTTTTTTAAGGTTGAATATTTTCTTAAATTTCATACTTTTTTGAATTATTATAAC